>NW_027176963.1:776012-808512 GCF_023349555.1 Cebidichthys violaceus
TGTGTGTCTGTGTGTGTGTGTGTGTGTGTGTGTGTTTCAATATTCAAGGAGACCAGACTGGGATGCCGCCATGGTCGTTACTGAGGAGATCTGCACACACACACACGCACGCACGCACGCACGCACGCACACACACACACACACACACACACACACACACACACACACACACACACACACACACACACAATGTGTTCTCCATGTCTGGGCTGTGGAAGGGGTCTGAGGGGTGAGCTGAACCCAGTGGATGATCAGTGAAGTGGGGGGAAAGACTGCTGGCTGTGCTGACAACAGAGATGGGAAGGGTAAAAAAAAACAAAAACAGCTACAGAGGTGAGGAAAAAAAAAAGGCAGAAGTGTTGAGCAAAGTGCTGGATAGAAAGGTCAGTGATCAGACCGAGACAGAGAGAGAGAGATCCTACCATCTTCTTTGGTTCGGAGCAGTATGGGGTTGCTCTGTGGGCCGTCACCCATCCGTGTGTACGCCAGCACCTGCAGCACGTACACCGAGTATTTTTGGAGATCCCCGAGCAGCAGCGTTACACTCCCCTCTCCTACTGCCACCTGAACACTGGGGGGGCCTTCTGAGTCCTTCTCGCCGTACAACACCTGGACACAGACGCACACAAACATACATGTCACACATGCGATCGCAATCGCACAAATCGATCAAATATGTAGCGTTAAATCCTGCAATTTATGCTGAGGACGGTCTATTTTTTTTTTTCATAAATTTACAGCAGGTTTAGTCACCGACTCTCTTAATACTTTCAGACTGTTGCAAACTGTCTGTAGCACTCAGTATTACAGTGGAAACATTATACAGAGATCACATCTGTCCAGATGAAATTATCAGTGGATGATATTATAGCCCATATCTGTCTGTTTTTAGTGTAAAAGCTCTAAAAAGTGATTGATTGCTGCCCGAATGTGGCACAGAAATCAGTTATTGCAGGTTGAAAAAAGGTCCAAGGAACATATTGTTTAATCTTTAAAGGAAGCACAGGAATGTCCCATAACAGCTGGGCAATGAAGGTTTTAGTCAAACCTGATGTATAAAAAGTGTATTTGTTGGGGACTTTCAGCCGCACATTTGGTGTGCGACAGAATATTTAATCAAACAAATGAATCAACAGAGCTGTGCATGAGGAATTCAATGAATACACAGTGCCCATGGCCATCGCCATCAAGTCAAGTCAACTTTAGCCCAAAAATCACACATATGCCTCAAAGGGCTTTACAACCTGCACAGCAGAGAGCATCATAATGAAGGAGCATGTCAGCCAGTGTAACAGGTGGACTATTGATGTGTTTGGGACAATGGAGGTCTGCGGCACCGAGGAATAGGCCACATCAAGCTTTTGATACAGAATCAATGCCTGTTAGTTTTGGTATTTTCATGGGATTTGTTGACAATAAGAAAAAAGAATGTTTTTTTTAAAAACCCACCAGACCTATCCTTTAACATCTACTACCAGTAAAAAGCACATGGTGCTCTTTCACTGGCAACATCATGATGATTATGTGTCAAGAACTGTTCTTTCTCGCTCGTTCTCTCTCAGTTTTATTCATGTTCATAAACTCCCTGCCACATTTGGTTTCGAAGGAAAATGTCGGTTCTTAAGTGTCTAAAAACAGAAATAGTCACGAGGAGAGCGTGACAGGACTGCAGGAGGCAGGAGAACTATTCAACGTCTACTAAGGGACGGGAGGTGTTGAAGAGCTACTGCTGGCGGCCACTTCTCATCTATTAACATGGTAGGCATACTGCTCAGTGTGATCCTCAGGAGAGAACAAGAAAACACACACACACACAGATGGGGAGTGTGTTGTGCTCTGGGCATGGTGGATAATATGACCTGAATTCTACACAACATTTTTAAAATATTGGATGGCGCTGGTTCATATCACACATTTACAGCCTGTTTCTTCAGTAGATTTGTGTATTTATAACACGACCATGTCCATGCAAATGAAGATAAATTTCCTTCTTTTTAAAGCTTTCTTCTGCTGTGTTTTGTTTGGGGTGGTGATTAAGAGCTGCACTCAATGCCAGTTTTATATTAGCAAAATATTTTGCATGTGCTTTCTCCATGTTAAATTCCTTCCTAAGGATGTTGAGCGGTGCTACATATATGCAACTGCACAAAAAAAAGCCATATTGCAAAAATACAGAGGACTGGTAGGTGTCTTCTTTTTTATTTTAAAATAAAACAAGGAAGTGGAGTGCATTATAATAACCCTTGGAGGGTGTGCGTGGGAGTGTAAAGGGAGAATTGTGACTGCCAGTGAGTGGTGCACTTAGGTAAAATTGAGTGCACCTGGCATTTCACCATCAACAGTATTTATCTAGCCTTTTCTTACAAACCTGAACATAAGAATATGTTAACTACGTGCGTCACTGTCGGGGAGCTCCAGCAAGACAGTGTTCTCTGACTTGGTACGAAAATACAAGAAAAGATGAGCTCAAATTTGGCAGACGTGGATAGATTGTAAACTGTGTTGCTTAAGTGGGTCACAAGTCTGGACTTCAATACTAATTCAGGATCTACAAAGCATCTTCACACCATGCATGTATACACAACAAATATGCTTCTCTTGCCTCAGCTGCATGTTGGTTTTTTTTCTTCAAACAAACAAAGCACTTCCCAAAAAACCATCAGGCTTTATGGATTATTGTCCATTTTTCATAAATGAATAATCCAGCTATTGTTTCTACAACAGCATGACACAAAAACTGCTGTTTTATGAAAGGGTATTAAACATTAAAGCCTCTCTCATATGTGCACAGTTACACACACACACACACTCCCCCAGACATACTAAAGAAGCAGTACTGTAGGAAGAACAAAATGGAGCGGTTACAGGCTGTTACGTCATATTAGATGTTATTGTGTGCATGTCTTCGTGCATGTCTTGGTGTGTGCGTGTGAAAGTGTGTGAAGGTGTTGGAGGAAGTGATAATGGGCTGAGGGGGTCAAGTGAGAACGCCAGGGTGGGATTGTGTGTAGGTGTGTTTGTGTGTTTTATACACCTTGTATCCAAGTATGACTCCATTCTTCTGTGCCTGAGGGAGAGCAGACCATTTGAGCAGGATCCTGGTGGAACTCACTGCCTCAGCAGTCACATTCATCGGAGACCCAGATGGAACTAGGGAGCACACACACACACACACACACACACACACACACACACATTCCTACATTACCAACAGTGGACTATCCCTCTACCCTGACCATGTAAGGACCACTATTTCTAGTCATGTTGAAAATGTATATTTTTACGATGCTTTTTTAAATAACAATAGAAAACATGTTCTACTTTTTCTTTACACAGGACTGACACGATGAGCTGATGAAAATAATTTAATTCTAATTATTAATGCGAAATAGTGAGCAAAATCACCCAGATGGGATTAAATTCACGGAATGCAATATCAAAATCAATGACGGTCCCCTAGAGAAATATATGCCGCCCAAATATGAGTTTTGAAGCAGAATAATAGTTTGCTAAACCCAGTATGACATAAACAAAACTGATTAATTAAAGTATGAATAATTTGCATGACCCAACAGTGAAAACCCTGCTGGTGCCACTTTACTGCCGTTTTTCTCCAATATGCTGATTTTGGAGACATGAGCCGAGTTTTTGAGAATATGAGAGACAAACACGAAACAATCACTCAATAAACAGAATCCCATTGTGTCAACAAAGAGAGCAACAATACAAAAACAACCTTTATGCCTGCAGTCATTTACCACTGATGAACAAAATTGATATTAGATATGACAAAACATTTCTCCACTGTTTCCATCAGGTTATATATTTTCATCCGTAACACACCAATTTCTTCTTCAGACAGCTTGGATCAAAAACAACCTCGGTGTGACTGAAGGTTTGTCAAAGGCTCACAACTACGTGACATATTTGACCTTTTGAGTGACTTTATTTTGTGTTATTGTATTTTTTTCGTCACATAGATACAGGAAATTTGTCCTCTGCATTCAACCCATCCTAAGCATTTAAGAAGCTATAAAGCGCCCGGAGATTCTGACATGTGACTGAGACTTTAACTTTTCATTGCCCCGATGAAAAACAATGTTAAAAGTGGAATTTGGTGGAAAAAACAGACTTTGTGGATGGGACTAGAGGCTCTCCTTAACTGCTGCACTTCAGTCGGATTGAACATCACACTGTCCCACTACACACAGTGTAAAGATACATATTTATTCAGGAGTTGAGGAATACAAATAGTTATTCTACATGAACCTTTCATCCTAATACTGTGCATAAAATGTTATTTGGGAGTGTGTGTGTGCGTGTGCTGAGCTGGTTGAGATTGATGCGAGTGTGCGGTCAAGATTTCAAATTCACAACAACCAACACAATTTACATTTGAATACCGAGGGGCTTGAAGGGCAGTACTGACTTAAAGCATGACCAACAGTGGACCTACAAAATGTCCCCTGACAGCTCGCCGTTTCACTGTTGGTGAAAGTGAAACGCCATCCAACACCCCCCCCCCCCCCCCCCCCCCCCCCTCTCCGTCAATCTTCCCTTCACTGAAATAGAGGGAGAGTGTAGAGGGCAGAGAGAGGTGGCAGGATGAAGGGAAACTCTGGGATGGTAATTGTGCACTTTATTCCTCATCCATTCACTTCTTATACCCTGCTAATCCGATGTTGAAAAGACTGCTCTGCTGGACACTTGCAAACAGGAAACAGGAGTGATCGAGGTCTGTGATTGTACCTGATTCTGCAGTGAGTGCGGCGACAGTGTCGCTCCACGGTCCAGGTCCTATGGAGTTGTAAGCCTGTATCTGAACCTGATACTGGGTCCAGGGATTCAGGCCCTCCACTGTGGTCTCACTGGTCCCCCCTGCCGGCTCCACATCCTCTGTCCTGTCCTCCCCCTGGCCGTCTGTCCTCCACAGTCTGAGCCGGTACCCCACAGTCTCTGGACTGCTGTTGTACTCGGACTCTGGAAGAGGCTGGAGGGCAACAAAAGAGCCGATTAAAGAGAGGTCATTCCTGTTTTTGTATTTCTTAGTGACTATGTTTAGTTTACCATCATGTTAGCCATACTTTACAGATACAACTGTGTGTATTAACTACTATACGTATATGGTCATGTTGTCAGATAATGTTATCTCCAAATGATCCTTGTTAGTTAGGTCACACATGTTTCAAAACATCAAACAAATAAAAAGATGTTAAGGATAAGACTGAAAGTAAACTAAGACTTAGAAGATATCTGCTATTTTCAGAGGCAGATTCTTTTTTAATAATGTAAACCTTATTCCACAAAAGCTTAATAAGTGAAGGCCAGTGTGCCAATACTGATCTGTCTAATAATTTATCAGCACTTGACCACTTGGTGCCATCCTTTCACTTGGTGAATTTAATTAATTTTGACTGTGATTGATGAAAGAAGAACTATCTATACAGAGAAAGAGCTGAAAAGGATGATTGAACGAGAAACCAATTTTGGTAAAATGATAATTTGGTTGACATACAACAGCTTGTTGCTGTGAAGCAATATGACACAGTTCCTCATAACTAACATGGAGCGATAACCCGCCTGTACTTATGAGATTTAATACGACATCAGGTCCTTAGCGGAGCGGAGAAATACAATACACACACACAACCAAAAATTCACCCGATACATGCACAAAGATTGGACAGTGCTCAGATACTCTGACACACGTACAGTAAATAGGTAAAAACAAGTACAAGCCCTGCCCCAAACCTAAGTCTTTTCTACGATACAAAAATATTCACAACTAAATAAGTAAAAAATCTGAAAATAAAACATAATTTACAATCATTTATGATTCATTTTATACTTAAAAACACATCAAGACTGTGTGAGTGTGGTTTGATCGCTTTGGATAAAAGCGTCTGCTAAATGACTGTAATGTAATGTAATGTAATGATCAGATTTGATTGAAAGCCACTAGACAACTAAAGCAAACAACCCACCAAACTAATTGATCAAATCAACTTTCATTGTTGGACAGAAATATGTGACACAACCTTTATCCAGCAGGGCCCCGCCCACTTCAAACCAGCGCAAAAAACAAAAGGACAAAAACAAAAATGTTAATGTGAAATAACCAAAACTGCTTTAACTTGTTGGGATCATGTAGGACCTCTGTAACTCATGTAACAAGCTGACTAAGAATATATATATATACATACATATATACATATATATATATATATATATATATATATATATATATATATATATATATATATATATATATATATATATATATATATTGTAACGGCCTTTAAACCCTAAAATAAAGCCTCTATGAGATGAACCTTTTGAACTTTGGTGCCCTGCAGTGGCAGCATCAAAACATACCCAGAATGGAGTTGGGTCCTGACAACACGAGTGGAATATCAAGTTTAGATCCTCACAATGTAATATAAACAAAGATACACACACACACACACACACACATGAAAAGGCACTACGTAGCTCTAAAGAATATGGTTATTTATGTGACGTGTCTAAATTTAAAGTACATCCTAAAAACCTTTTACTGTCTTCTCCCCTTTGACATTCCGTCCCCTGATCTCCCTCTCTCCATCACCCTCTTTCCCCTGTTTTATTCACACTCTGTCATCCTCTCTTCGCTTCCACTCTCATTTCCTGTCACCCTCCCTTCTTCTGCTGTCCATACTTTTTCTCTGTCACCTCATCCTCCCTATTCTGCCCGTGAACCTCCGCGTCATTATGCATTGCAGCCAAAACCACCTATTATTCAGTGCCCTAAAATCACATTAGTGAGAAGTTCAGTCCGTCCGCAGCATATAATTCCATAGAAGATTTTTACCAACGTTGTACAGTGGTTGCTCTGTGCTGCGCTGCAGATAAGGAAGTGAAACACCCTGCCATTTTAAATACCCCAGTGATTTAGGTCAGCTTAGCATTTAGTAGCTATAATACAGAATGTCACATTAGCTTTATTGCCCTTAATATGCAGCTTAGAATAATAGCTGTAGCTAAAACCATTGTGATGGTTTCATTACAGTAGAAAACCTAGCAAAGCTCAGACTGGGCGCTAACATGCAGGTAAAATCCCATTAGCATGCTGCACAGGTAGCCCATAGCGCCTCAGTGTCTGTGTCTGATTTGACAGGCTCTTTTTCTCATTCCAACTCTTAAATGGAAAAATACTCTGCTCTCCATTTATGTTATAATAGAAGAGCGGATGGGGGAGTAAAAGAGAGAGGGAGGGAAAGAGGGAAAGACGAAGAGCAGGAACAAGAGCAAAAAAGAAAAGACAGTAAGGACAAAATTGCATTGCAGTTAATGCTGCTAGCAGTCCGCGCCCTGAATGGACAATCTGACAGATTAGCGTTAGCACTGATAACAAGGAGAGACACTGATTATAGACTGTCAGCCACTCAACCTGTTCAGTCCTGCTGATAGTGAGTGCACATGCACGTGCACATGCACTGATATTAAAATAAGAGCAAATACACAGATATGCAGAGCAAGGAAAATCCTCATCAGTCAAATTAGCACTATTTGAATGACCGTAAAGGGGCAGAGAGAGGCTTAGCTGTTTTAAAGAGGTACGTGTGTCTCTGTGCGTGTTCATGTGTTTCAGTACCTTCCAGTCGAAGCGCAGGCTGGTCTGTGTGGCAGACAGCAGGGTGAGGTTAGAGGGGTGAGTGTCAGGGGCAGCCTGCAGCGTTTGAATCAGCCTGGAGGGGGCGCTCATGGCACTGGAGCCGACAATGTTCACCTGCCGCATCCTGAACCTGGGGAGCGCAGAGAGCAACAGTCAGAGGGACACTGCACTGATTTTACACAACAGTTCATTTGTCATGAGGAGTGCTCGTCATCCAGCGATAACGGTTGCATGATGTCGACTGGAGGGGGACCTCCAACACTGAAAATAATGAGACTTTATCAGGGTGTAGCCTCTCGAGGTTTGGAGACTTCCTAACAAAAACGTTACAAATTGGGGTTGTGGAGTTTAAAATATGTGGGTGTTTAACAGAGAGGGAAGGTCTCACAAAAAGATGATATTGAGCTGCATTGTGGGTAATGTAGGATCCAATGTTTTTAGAGCTAGACCCAAACTAGCCTCTGCTGTTTATACTTCAACAGTTCTTCTTAAATCTGTCTCTTTTGAGTCCACCAACTTCATGACAGTACAATAGTAAATGTATGGATTGCTGTCTAATATTGTTAACTGAGTAACTGTAGAGGAGGTTACTTTATAATTACTTTATTACTTTAATTGCGAGAGATCACTTGACCCAATAACACAGTGTAATGTTCAAATCAAAATACCATAGGACACGTCAACCAGACGACCAGACTTCACAGTTAGAGCGAAGAAAAGCTATTTTAGACCTTTCAGGGCATTTGTTATATTCATGTTATTTGCTTCACAACTGAAACATATTTTACTAGATGGCATCCTTCAGCTGGAACTCTCCACCAGAGAATTTCTGAAAAGGCCACTGGCATATTGTTAAGATGTCTGAGAAAAAGAGATATAACCAAACAGACTCGGTGACAAACCCACACAAACCCACACACACACGCGGCCACGAGGGAGCATTTGTTACTTTTGTAACTTCTAAATGCAGCCGTGCTTCGGTGTGGGTGTGAGTGATAAAACGTGTGAGAGTGCAGACTGCATGTGAGAGACTACATCTATGAGTTCTGGCTCCTGTACAGGGAGATAGAAAGCAGGGTGTAAAGAGGGACTTAAAGCGGGGGATATGAAATACAGACAAGTGCATCACTTCATCTAATGTCCCAATGGTGTCGCCTGTGACAACATAATCCCTGTGAGTGTACATCGTGTGTGCGCACGCACACACACACACACACACACACACACACACACACACACACACACGCACGCACACGCACACACACACACCGCAATCCCATTGCACATGAATCCAATGATACAGAGAGCAAGAGGCAGAGATAGACAGATAGACTGATACATGCAGAAGATAGATAGAGAGATTTATAGAGAAAGAGATACAGAGAGAGAGAAAGAGAGTGAGAGAGAGAGAGTGAGAGAGAGAGAGAGGAGGAAGTGTTGCTGCTGTTCAGAGTGACAATAGATCACGTTTATAAACTGCAGGCTCTTCACGGCCCTTGAGCAGGGATTAAAGACACTCCTCTCTCCTCCTCCTCCTCTCCTTGTCTCTTATCCCTGTGTCTCTTCCCCTCTTTAATGTTCTCTGTTGCCCTTCCCACTGTCTCATCACCTTCTCCCCTGCCCTCATCCCACCTCCTCGCCTCACCTCCCCACCTCTTCCCTCTAGCAAGTTTGCAGGAGGGTAATAAGGATCTGCATGCAGCAGCTGCGAAGGTGCTGACAAACAGAAAAGTCTCAGATGGAACTGTCTCTCTGTGAGTCTGCGTGATTTATCTAACTTCACCTGAGTCTTGCAATACTGCAGAAACTGGCGGAGAGTGAGATGTGTGTGAGTGAGTTTGTGTGTGTGTGTGCGTGTGTGTGTGTGTGTGTGTGTGTGTGTTAAACTACGCTCTTGTGCAGGCGGTGGACGTTTGCTGCTCACCTGTACTGGGTGAACGGCGTGAGGTCAGGTATCTCCAGCGTGTCTGCATCAGGCTGGTTTTCTTTCTCGTAGACAACTCCCCACACCTCTTCCTTTCCGTCCTCCTTCACTACCTGTTCATTAAAAGGACATAGTTCGTCCAAAAACGTTACGTTTCAGAATCAGCAGCGAACCACAAAAGGACAACGCGCACAAACGCGGACACACGCACCTGGCCTTCTACGATCCATCGTGATATGGCGGTCTTGCCATCACGACCAGGGCGGAAGCGGAGCGTTGCGGTCCGAGGGCTGATGTTGGAGATGACTAAATTAGATGGCGCACCAGGAAGTTCTGCAGAATAGAACACAGAAGGAGCACTGCTTTACTCAAAGCCATCAAGAACAGCGAAGGACGTTGCTCTCATGCAGCTAGTACTGTATTCTTACACGAACATAAAAGATCTATTGACCAAAACCCGCGGGATCGTTGCGCTCATATTAATGTTATTTGTGATATTGCAATGGTGACTTAGAAATCCTTTGAAATAAAATAATTGCTGGTGCTGCAGCAACGATTAACAATAACAATTTATTAGCAAAAAGAATAGAAAAAATAAAAGTGCTTTGTTCAAGTAGAAAAAGACTGTAGCGTCACAGCATGGAGCACTATTTCAAAGGAATGGATCAAAAGAAATTAATGAAAGACAAAATATTGCTTTTATAAAAAAAAAAGAGTCAGAACTGCAACATATCTCATCTTTAATACATGTGCAATAACATTTATAATAGGAAGAGAAGAAGGAAATGTTAAGAATTATGAAATCATGTCGCCAATAATGACTTAAATAACAAAAAGCCTTTAAGTAAGAGTGAGCCAAGGCTTTTTTTTAAATATGTCTATGTGCTCATGCAATAAAATAAAAGTTTGGTAACAGAAAAAAAAAACATGTTTTTTTTCCACTAAAGCACATGTGCCTATGCAGCCGCTGTACGTCTCTCTTGGTCAGAGCAATTTAATTAATATTTCCAAGGTCGACAACACAATACAGAGTGATAAATCTGTACACCAGTGGAGGCGAGAGGTGAATTAAATGCACAGTTCACTAAAGTCCATTTAAGGCCTATAAGTGTCTGAGTAGGCTGCAAGCCTCATAAATTATATTTGACCCATTCTTATTCTAACATTGTTCCAGCTCCGTGAAATTAATGAGCGATAGGAAAAGTGCGACGTGGCTGACCAGTGGTGGAGAAGCTGAACGCTGGTGAGAGCTCGGCTGACAAATCGAGCTGCATCTGATCGTCTGAACCCAATACACCTCAAGTATACACAGAGCTGACAACATGGAGCTGACAGACAGGTGCTTTATGTTTCAGGTGTAGCATATCTTTGTATCTTACAGTTTCCTTCCTCCCAACAAGAACATTTGTTATACTTTAAATATTTAAAAATGTATAAAATATGGTGTTTGTGAGTTATTTTTTACTGACAACATGACGTCACGTCGCTGAATCAGGTGATTTTACTTCTATAGTTATTTTTAATCCAACACATGACCTTTTCCTAAACCTAACCGGTTTCTTAACTTAATCTTAACTGACAATTCCTTCATTTATTCAATCATTTAATAGAATATATCAATATTCTGTGCAAAATCAATACTTCATATGTGCAATAATGTAAACTCATTCATTCAGTCTGTCTACTATTATATTTTCATTATTTTCTATATCTTGTTTGACTGATGTCTGGCTGTTTTTGCATTCTCCCCGTTGCTGCTGTGAGACTAATGAAGGATTATTTTATCTCAACCACGTTAACCATGCGAGAACCTTTGGTTTTGGAGATGCTAAGCTAAAGGCTATCCATATATGACGAATAGGGATGAGATCACGTTGCAATAATTAGAAGACGGAACAATTAGAAATCAAGTCAATCCGCTTACAGTACAAAGGACATTCTCTGACAGTAGCATCATTGATGCAGCAAGTTTGTTCCTTGGCATGTACAAGTTTGAAAATGTGCTTCTGTCATATAGAGCTACACTGACTCTGGTCAACAACAAGCAACCACAAGGCTGTTATGATTTGCTCCGGATGGTGAGTTTCTCCTTTTTTTTTTGGTCCACCTGGAATAAATCAAATAGGAATAATAATACGTTTTGTATGCACACTTCAACCAGAACTAAATATTCCAATGAAAGGTTTACAACTCCACCTTTTCAAATGCCACACACAATTTATAGCTGGCTCTGAATAGACTTCTTCACTGACAGCTGTTGAATTGACTTGGCATTGGTCAGGCAGGCGGCACATTTGACAACTGCTCTGCAGACTGGACTAACATCCTGTATTTGTTTGTGTGTGTGTTTTTTTTCTTTTAAATAATGTCCTAACAAATTACATACACGAGAGCTTGTTTCTGCTAATGAAAACTGCATAATCAAAAATCCTCACGATCCACTCCGCTCTGAATTGTCTCACTCATCACAAGATCGAGCACTTCCAACCCACTTTCCAGCCACTTCTCTTCACTGTGTTTGCTTGATGCTACGTATCTCCGGATGGTGTAAGTGCTCTGGTGTGATCTACTGTAATCCTTCCAGTTCTGCTGCAGCATCATTATTTGCTGAACATTGCAGAACACAGATCTGTAAAGCTGATGTGTTAAATCAAACGGCGTGTGCTGGAACACGCCAGAACACTGGGACACATCAGACAGATTTTGTAGAATATCTGTTTTTTTTGTTTGTTTGGTAAACAGATTATATAACATGACCGGGTCCAGTTATTATTGGAAACAAGACAATATTTATTCTGGATGCGGCATTGGCGCACGTGTGCGACACGACACAATTTTAGGTATCAGCAGCCATTGCTGCATAAGTGCATGCAGCAAACTTGTAATGGTTGTAATGTTGGATGTTGATTTCAGCTCCCATGCTCAGATGAATGACAAAATTCTCTCAACACCATGAATACATGAATAAATAAACAAGACAAGAATCTATGCTCGGTATCTCTCTCTTTCTCTCTTTCTCTCTCTCTCTGCTCATTCTTTAGTTCTTTTTCCTAATCTTCAGTCCTCAGTCTTTCCTTCAGTCTTTTGCTTTCATGAATTAATGAATAACCTCTGAATCTATGAACTGTCTGTATCCATCTTGCTTTCACTTTTTTACTGCTTTTATTCATAAATTAGTAATCAGAAATTGTTAGGACAAAAAATCCCGCTGTATGAGCAAGTTTCTTTCCCCTCCATTCTCCTCCACTTTCTCTCAGTCCATTTCTGAGAGACTTTGGTCTTCTGTTCTTTGCGGATTGCATTTTTCTGTGTTCTCTGTTCTTCCCTCATTATGTATCTATCTGCACTCCCTTCTTCAGTCCTGCTCTTTGATTCTCTCTCTCTCTCTCTCTCTCTCTCTCTCTCTCTCTCTCTCTCTCTCTCTCTCTCTCTCCCCTCTCTACACTCCCTCCACTTTGCCATTTGCAGTTAATCAGCACTAATAATGATTGCAACTTGGCCTTGGTCCAATCATACAAACTCATCATGCACACAAGCATGGCGTGCACATGGTACACACACAAATAAACCACATACTAAAGCGCTCTGTAAGATGCTGTAAACGACTAACTCTTGCGAGTGCATGTGCGTGTGCACGTGTGTGTTGGTTGTGTGGGTGATGATTCATGGATGCACAGTAACAGCCACTTATCAGCCTGAGGAAAGACAATGGCATCGTGAGGGCTCATCAGTCATATTTACTCTGCAACACACACGCACACAGGAGAAAAATCTTCCCTTAACATCCACTGTCAGCGGCTCTTTTGTGTGTATTTACTGTACCTGGTGGGACTCCAGTGGAGATGGTGGAGGGCGTGACCACGCCCCGCCCCGCGGCGGTGAGCGCCGCCACCTGCAGCGTGTACGCGGTGGTGGAGGTGAGGCCGGTGAGCTGGTACTGCAGGGTGGAGTTGGACAGTGAACGTTCCTCCCGACTCGACTCGGCGCCAGAAACTTCCCACCACAACACGTAGCCTGCAGGGTGTGGAGCACACGCTGGGTTAATAAAGGCGTATATAGACACGAGCAGACACGGATACACACAAACACACGCACAAGCACACACGCACAAGCACACACGCTTGCGCATAATGAGAGGCGCGGAGCCAAAAAAGGAGGAAAGGAGTGCTGGAGGGGTAACTACAGTCAAAATCCCTGTCTGTCCCTACGCATCTTCAGAGTCATGCATCACACTCCACCACCTTCTAACGTGTGTGTGTGTGTGTGTGTGTGTGTGTGTGTACGCGGAGGCCACTTGTAAGTAACGCCCTGGAGAGGCTGAATGGTCCCTCATCTGTCTCCGTGCTCACCAGGTGCTGGATGAAACGCAGGTCGAGGAGGAAAGAGTAAATGTGCAAGGTGACCTTGATTGAATTTTCGTTTTCCCAGCTCCTCTTTGAGTGTGTAAGCCGACTTTAAAGCCACTGCAGCCCTTGCGCTGTTTCTGTGATCTTGTTTTGTAGGTGCCTGATGGATGTTGGCCATGTCGACACACACACACACACAGACACATAAGCGTACACACTCGATGAAGTGAAGTCGCTTCATTCACAGCGGCTTGTCGTGTTCACCAGCGCCATTGTCTAACAGAGCTATGGACGGGGCTTGAGCTCTGTGATGCGCCACACAAACAACACCATGGGTGTTGGGATGCGTGGGATGAGGGCATGTTGGAGATAATGTGAAAAGACAAGCTGCAGAGAGAAGGGATTAGCTGATGATGAATCAGATGCACACCAACACAGTGTCGGAGACAGGGGGACGTCTGTGGACGCACAGACAGAAAAGAAAAGACTAATTGGAGAATACATAAAGAAACTATAAAAGTTGTAAGGCTCCTCTCTCACTGCTGCTGGGATGCTCACTTCTTTCTTTTTCTTTCTTTTTATCAGTCATTCTGCACTCTGGATCATAAGGCACTGTACACCCTGTATTGTTCACTGGAATTACTGTGGAGGTGTGAGGTAACACCTACTGTACAAAAGCACCCTCCAATTATTATGCATGCCGTGAAAAAGAGCCATAAGGATAATAACCTTTGGATATCTGGAGCACACTCAGTTTTTAAAGTCACATGCATTGGAATTCAGGGGTCTGGTGGATCTTAAGACTGCACAACATGTACAAAGCAGGAAATAATTCACTTCCTGGCAATATACAAAAAAATGCTCTTGGACTGAGAGAGTGGTTATGGCTTAAGAGGAAACTTCAACTTGAAACAACGTGTTCGCACCGAGCTTAAGAGTTCATATCTATTTTTTTCTTTTTTTGTTGTTGAAATTCTAAGTGAAGTATATTCAATAGAATTATTTCTGATCCTTGTGTGTTTTACTTTCTGCAAGAAAATGCTAACTAAACCTAATTCAAGCTTCCCTCATTACAGAGTTCGGAGATACTTTAAATGGTCTAACCGACGATGATGCCGTTCTTGTCTTCAGGCTCGACCCAGCTGACTCTGAGTGATGTGTCCAAGATCTCAGTGAAGCTCAGGTGGCGAACGGGTCCAGGTGCTGAAAAAAGAAAAATCACAAATTCAGATCACATAAGACCATATTAGCTTTTTAACTTCTTTCGGCGGTATGGTTTTTGGAAAAGCATCCCTCCACACCACCCTCTTGTCCATGCAGCCTATTACTTTCTGCTCTCCAACTTCACACACCACCTCCTAATCACATCGGCATTGACAATCACACGCACACGTGCACTCAGGTGCACGCATGCCTGTCATTTCTCATTTCATGTGTGGTTCTCTAACCACCCTCCCTGCAGAGCGATGAAGCTATTCATCTAAGACATTCAATAACACTCACACACACACACACACACACACCCACCCACACACACGCACACACGCACACACACACAAAAAGCTATCATCAAGCAAGAATTACACCCACCGTTAACCCTGCAGCACGCCCAGCACCCAATCAATACCAGTCCACGGCTGTGTTGGAGTGTGTGTGCATGTGTGTGTGAGTGTTTTGTGTGTGCGTACACATGGCTCCTAATATCCCTTTTCCACTCGATAATTGCTGGTTGTTAATAATTGCTTGTCTGTCTGCCTATGGGCTATTGGGGTTATTTGACGGTGTGACTGTGTGCATGTCTACTTGCAACTGGGAGTGGCAGCTATTATGTTTATCCATGGAGCAGAACGCTATAAATAACAGTATGTCTGAAAACATATGAATCAATTCCCTTTAAAAAGACACAGTGGACAAAAAAAGGAAGTAGGGAGGGGGGGGGGCAAAGAACAAAAAAGATCATAAAGGAGACAAAAGAAAGTAGGGGCCTGAGAGAAAACGGTGTGTACACAGCTGTGCTTCACACTGATAGAAACAGCTGGACTGAACACAAACAAGTCAATACACTGTCATTATTATTCACAGGAGAGGCTGTTCTTTGTGTTCTGTTCTGTTCACGTTGAAGTGTGTGTGTGTGTGTGTGTGTGTGTGTGTGTGTGTGTACTCACTGTCCTCGTGTGTCTGCAGCAGAGTGGGCGGGCTGCGGGGCCCGTCTCCAGGTGTTGTGAAGCAGAGGGTGGAGCCAAAGTACCAGGTGAATTTCTTGAGTCCGCTGACTAATCCCGTGTGCCGTGAACTGGGGTAGTCTGGGGTGATGGTCACCACGATGACGCGCTCCGGAGACTGCTCTGGCCAGACCAGCAGCTGTGTTGAGTGAGAAAAGATGGTCAGTGGTGACGTCTAGGCTCCCAGTAAAGTCTACTGAATCTTCTCTCATCCGGCAGATCACCACGACACCTAAAATGTCTTTCAGTTATTGGCTTGTTGTATTTTTCCATTATTGTTTTGTTTAATCAGCATTTTAATCAGGCAGCATTAGCTCCAAGCTACCAAAAATTAAAGTCTAAAACTGCCGAATGCTATTTTTTACTAATTTCATTACCTTGAAAAAAGTTGATCTGCATCTCAAATTTAAGCGTTTATTAACGTATGAATGTAGCTCTTAACATAAATTCCTACCAGCAGGCCATTAGCAGTCATAACAACATCTGAGAACAAACACTAAGTTTGATTATCACTCCAACCTAATGAAAAATTAATTTGTCTCTATTGTAAGAATTGATTTATATTCAGAACCACAGCAGTTTGGTTTGCGTTATTGCGTTATTTACAAAAACAAGCAGGGAAAAGCATACACTTAAATATTCATAATGAGAGATAAGCCACGGGCAACACTGTGATATGGAGCCATATTTATAGTTCCTGGTTAAACAATAACTGGCTGAGATGTGAAGTTACCGCCAAGTTTTCGTGGGAAAACAAGTTGTGTATAATTCAATACTTCAAAATGTCTTTTTAATGGCCTTTTGTTGATGAGACATTTACATGCAGCCATTACCTCGGCGTCTCAGTCACTCTGTATCTGATCAAACCTCTGACCTGTACCCACAATTCTTTGCAAACACTTCCACCGTCTCACCTGCTGTCTCGAAGCGCCAGTCTGTTTTTTTCTGCTTTATTTTCGGCACAGTAAAGGATTTATCCATAACAGAGCCGCTACATTGTTTTTGTATGCATCACTGACGGCACGCAGTCTGTGACCGACGCTCATTTTCTCCACACTGTGCGACTCCCTATTATCTTGTTGTCAGTGATGTGGAAACTTGAACTGTAGGTCAATCTTCACTCCCATAAATGCACAATGCACGAATCAAACATTTCTTCATTACATTTTTCTTTGCCTGATATCAGGGAGGATTGTGTCAACTTGTTACTCTCACTTTTCGTCTTCGGTCTCAAACGTACCTGAATCTAACGTCATTTTAAGTCGACGCTGATGCGGAGCTATGGCAAGAAGAGCGCCGGGCAACTAGATCAAATAGAAACACCATCGTTTCACTTTTTCCAGACTCAGACATTAAGAAATAGAGATCTAACTGTATTACGTATCCTGGAAGACAAAAAAAGCCCGAATTTCAAATGAATGAATGATATTCATCCGTCCAGTGAAATGCTACGACTGAGATTGAATGTTGATCACAATAATTTCAACTTTTGTGACACTGAAATTGAAGCTGCTGATCATCTGTTTGTCCATTTTAAACACTACTTCTGGGAGGATTTTCAGGACTGGCTGTCAATCAAAATCCAACTGCTTGCTCCTCTCACGAGAAAAAATATTGCGTTGGGTATTAACATGAAGGACATTGAGAGGATCATGACATTGACATTTCTAATACTCCTAGCTAAATTATTCATCCACATGCAGGAAAATTAAACCCATTTTATTCTGTTTTCAGTTGGGACTTTGTGGACAATCATCTCTGTACTTTAAGACTAATGAAAGCAAAACTTTTAAGTCTTTTAGAGCTTATGATGGAAAATATATATGATGATGACCCCTAGAGCTACTGTGGAAGAGGGCATTCTTACTATGATTATTATTTACCTTTTCCTGAATATATATATCATTACTATAATTGTATCATTATTAGATATAATTTGAGTTTCCTATCTAAAGTGCCTTGTATGTTAAAGGGAGAGCACTGGTTTTGAGTTTCTCCAGAGAGCAAGTTCTACAGTACTTCCGGGCCGCCTTTTGTCTTCCACTAGTCTACGTTCACATAAAGGGTTTCTTTCAACTGTCTATATGAAAAGCTGAAATATAATACTGAGGTATTCTGTCCATACCCTAATTAACAAAGTATCTACCACTGTACCTGCCAGTAAGACGTAAACACTTTGTCAGCTCGACATGTCAGCATTCACAAACCACAGCTCCATTTAGGGCTTTTGCACATTCCTGGCATGTACACTAGCTCTGCTAACAATCCCACAATGCAAAGCGTTGCATTTTATAGACAGGAACATTTTCATTGTGAGACTCAACACCATTAAGTTATGACACAAACATAATAAGTGTCAAAAATCTCAATTCATGGCTCACTACACAGTAAACTCTTATAGTCCATTAAATAGGGAGTGAATGAGTAAACAAGAAAGTGATTATGGGCGCAGCCCAGACATACCGGCGCGGTTTATAGATATTTGTGTATTGATATTTATTATTATTTGTGGCCGATAAGGGTCACTATTGATGACACAGCAGAGTGCCTCTTTCGACCCCCCCATATGCTACTCAGTGGGGGGGGGTTTGAACTACCATACACACTCTGCTGTGAACCTCTGGGCCGCTGCTCTGTGGCTCACTTTAGCTGTTTCGGATGATGTGCTAACCGCTTGTATCTGAGTTTGGATGAAGTGTGTGTTTTATGAAGCCTTATAGCCTGTTGGTGTCTATATGCAGGGGGTTAGCCAACTGTGGCTTGTATTGGTTCAATCACAAAATACAGCAGTGGTTGTTGCAGACACACCTGGTGGAGACCTGCACTCTACCGAGCGCACCGTATCTACTTTACTGTTTATTCAGCCAATATGCTTCCTGCTCGTTAACCATGATGCATTCTGGAGGTGTTGTGGATTGTTGCGCGACAACGTTCATAACACATTTTCCTTTGAATAGATTTGTGGAATAAGTGTTGCAGAAACACACTTATGTTGCCAAATCAAGACGAAAAAAAAAAAAAAGAACGTTGTAGATCAACAGTGTGAATGCTGTTCCACTACACACACTGCTTCGTCGTATCATCTCTACAATCTGCAATAGCAACCCAATCAAAACCACAGGATCTCCTATTAGGAAAAAGTTGGTGATACTCAGAGACAGTTGGATCTCTCTCTGGCCAAAGGGCAACACACTGCACCCAGTCCGTCATGGTAAAATGAGGTTTTCTCTCCTACTTTATTATCAGCACAGTACAGTTTGGGTGCAGTAAAAGAGTGTGGAATCTGGAACCCTCCAGCATCTGATGCTAGTCCACTTTGATAGGGGTGCTGGGATGATTGGGTCTGCTGTTGCTCTAGTGACTTGTGCGTTCTGAACCAGATTGCAATGGAAACCCAAAAGTGTGCTGAAGAACGCATGCAGTACACAGCGCTGTCCTTGAGTGGACTCGGGCATAGACAGAACAACACGGTGGTAAAAAAAACAAAAAAAAAACAGTGTGTTCTTTCTGCTTGGAAGCGTGGAACCTCAGGAAACATTCGTCATAAAGATCTCTGAGTCCTGAGCTAGACGGTGCTTATTATTTCTGAGTTTATTTTCTCAATGCCTTTTATATAACCATGATCATTCAAATGGAATCTGTTTAACGAATGTTCTGCTCTTTGTTTGCGAGTACGCTCATATTGATTGCTAGATAGATAAACGTTACCTTGACTTAAACTTCACTCTAAAGAAAATCTGAAGTACGGAAGAAGACAGTTTCAAAGACATATAAATGGAAGACTTGTCACGAGTGGCTCTTTGGTTCCCCCTCCGGCAATCAGTTTTGAGCTATATTATTAAGGGTATTGTATACAGTCAGTGATCTGTGGGGGGGATGAGATGAGATGAGGCTTTGCTTCATATCCTCTTTTAATTAATATCATTATCTACTGTCCTGCTAACCAGAACAACACGAGCGAAGATGAACACCCACATGTGCGGCGGCAGCAGCAGCAGCAGCGAGAGGCTCCACTAATTCAGAGTGGTAAAGCATCAGAGAGCCACATCAAACAGAAGGAAAGCCATATAGTATTTATCAGCCAACAAAGACACCGGCATTCACAATCTCACACACACTCACACACTCACACTCACACACACACACACACACACACACACACACACACACACACACGGGTGGACCCAGTGATGCACAGCAAGAATCTGATGTGTTTTCTTTATCATGTTAATCAGTTCCTTGGGGGTTGGTTGCCACAATAAAGTGAATAATAAATCACATACCAAAACTACTACGTATAGATCACTCACAGTATTCAAACCCGCTCCCCATTATCCTGCTTCTTTATTATTATCTCTTATTTCTCTTCGGTCTCTCGCTCCCTATTTTCTCAACACCTCCTCTCCTCTTTCCCCATTTAATCCTCCCTCTCTTTTTCCCTCCATCAGTCATTTTCATTTCTACCTGGAGCTGATCCCTCACTTGGCTGGGCTAAGCGTATGGGTAAACAAGAGCGAGGCAGTGCATTCTGGGCCATGGCCTTTGAGCTGAAAGTCCTATGAGAGGTTCATAGGTTTTCACTACACTTACTCACACACCCACAGAGAGAGAGAAAAGGATTTATTTTAGAGCATCTATTTTAATTTAAACTGCTAAATTCATGGAAATAGATGAATAGATTTGTTTTACGGACTGTTTTTTGGAATCTGCTAAAAATGTTGGAGTCAAACTATTATTAACATACTGGCTATGTATTGTCTGCAGCAAAGCATGTTTAATATTATTTCAATTTTAGTATCTGAGCAGGGGTTGTTTTTATAAAAAAGAAATGTATATGATTTCTTTTTACTTTAAAAAGACATTACATAATTTTTTTTTCTCACGCATCACAGCCGAGATCCTGCACATACAAAAAAACAGCATCAAGACAAAGGTCTTTTTATCTTTACAAGAATGGCTGAACAAACATCTGTACCTAGTGCTGAACTTTGTGCTATAACATTAACACACACACGCGGAGGCTTACCTTGTACCCCTGGTTGATGCCATTAATAAACTGCTGAGGCGGAGGGTTCCACGTGAAGCGGATGGTAGTCGAGTTGATAGCTAAAACTTCCACTTCCTGCGGAGGTGCTGTGGGAACTAAGCACACACACGTAACATTTAGCTGTAATGGGATCACCACAGGGAAGAGGATGAGTGTTTAGATACACTGGAACAACATATATATATACGGCGACAGACTCGGAGCCCTAAGCTGCAGAAACAAACTGTTTTCAAGGTTACACTTTTACTTTTTCAACAAGTTGTTCTTTTACATATATATCATACAGCACCATATTTCACATTGATATTCAGTTCATTTTTTTAATTTAAAATATCTGCTAGCCTTGCAAAAGTTAAATGCCAAACCCCACACTGCTATTCTCTGCTGCAAAATGACCTAATTTCTCAATAAAATTCATCTCATCTATTGTATTTTGCATTCCCGTATTTTGCATAGTATCAGATGAGCGATAAGTGAGATAGGGGCGCTGCCCCTTCAGTGACAGGGGCTGAACAATGACGGCTCATAAATGATGAATTAAATCTATTACGCCTTTCAGTAAGTGACCTCAGGAGGACAGACAGTGGCCACAGAAAGTTAGATGACTCACTGGAGTTGTTGGTTCAGTCCCGTAGACACATCACTCTCCCTTTACTGCAGCCCTGTCAACCTTTATTACCCACATGATGTAACTGCATAGGCTGCGACGCCATGATTCATTGACTAAAAATCTGAATGGAATAGATACAAGAACAATGACGCTGGATTTGTATGAATGCTTAACTTTCTGATGGTACTCACATTAAGTTGGAGGACTCCCAAGAGGCAGATGTTAAAAAAGGATGGTAATATGGAGGATGAGATATCCTGGTTTTTATTTTGCGGAATGGATCAAGCTTAACAAACTTGGATCTTATATTTCCCAAAATGCAACTTAGGATAGTTTATTTTCATCTTTAGAAAATCGATGCCTCCTGAATGCACACTTCTTTCAAACCCCACACATCCACTATGTAGGTTTACCCCAAATAACCCTGGTGACATCATCAGGGTTATCTTTTCAAACGTTTCCCTCTAGAGCCACAGCCTGCATAGTTCTCCTAGTGACGGGTATATACACTTTGTTATTTATGCTTTGTTGGACAGAGAAAAATAAATCCACACATCTATTTTCTAACAATCAGAAATAAAATAGCTTTTTCTTTGTTTAAATTTGAATCCCAGCTCAAAGATTCAACAATGAAAATTTAAATAATAAGAATTTTCAGTCAAACTAAAGCAGAATAGTAATAATTTACATAGTAAATAGCAGAATAGCTTTATTTATCGTGCACCAGAGAGTGACACGGAACTGACAGAGTGCTACGAGACATAGACGATTGTGGAATATACTGCGATGCCTAATAACGGAGCAATTTTTCCTTTGAAAAGTAGGTTAAAAAAAAAAAAGTAGGCTGGCGGGAGGTAAATATGGTAACAAGGACCAAATATGTAGCGTTCACACAAGTTGGTCCACTGTCTCTTATGTTTACTTTTCTTATTTTTCCCTTCATGTCAGTGTATGAATGTGCCTCAACATGTGAACCTTTAGGATTTATATGGAATCTATCAGACCAGCAGGTCAGCTGGAGAAAGAGGGTCCATGATTACATTAAAGCCAGGAAGAGCAGAGTGGAGTGTGACTGCGAAATATGTGTGCGCTTATACATACTGCATGTGTGTCTGTGGGCACACGTTACGGTGATTACACTATAAAGGGTTTATGCTGATGCTGGAGAGCCACAGAGTGATAATGCACTGTTGCATGATGGGAATGGCCTTTACATCTCGTGTTTGAGCCAAAGAGGCCAGACGGCACAGAGACACACTGCGCGTATACGGAGCAATAACTAGTAGAGAAAAGGATAGTGAGAGAAAGAGTCTACCAATGAGAAGACAAGCGAGGAAGACGGAAGATTAATTGATGTTAAAGATGCTCCCCCGCCCCCCCCAACCCCCTCGCCATGCCGACTGTACTCCAGGGGATCGGCTTCTAACCCCTCGCAGCTCACAGCTACAGATAAAACGCTAAACTCCGTCCTCTGGGGGAATCTTAGTATGCGCGTATGCCTGTGTGAGAGAGAGAGAGAGCGGGAGGAGAGCAATGTTATCAGAGTCTAACACTGACTTCAACCACATCCTCCCAGAGATAGTGAGAGAGAACATGTCCAGTCCATTGGAGCCACTCCCATTAAACCACATTAGAATAATTAATGAGCCTAACTCCCTCTCCTGAGTCTATAAACCTGTCCTGAACTCTTGTAATAATGACTGCGAGTTTTATGTGCACATGTGTGTGTGTGTGTGTGTGTGAGTGTATGAAGCTCAGTCTATCTTTAATAAATATAATATATTGTTGGAATAAAAGTCAGGGAAGAGAGGAGCACGGGGTTTTGAAGAAGATTTACCCCCACGACCACTTCCTCTCGTCTCTCCCTACATCTGCATGGATTTATGTTGGACAGACTTAAAAGTGTGTTCCTCCGTGCAGCCATGTTTATTGCAATCAACACATTATATCATTGTGTCACATCATATGTATAGAGCGGTTCAGACTCTCTTTCCCTTCAAACTTCCTACAGCTCCTCCGGCAGCACCCCGTGGTGCTCCTTGGCCAGATGGGAGGCGTAATCCCTCCAGCAAGACCTGCGTCGGCCCTGGAGTCTCCTCCTAGTTGGTTGAAGTCGAGATGTCTTTGAGGGGGACGCCTCAGGGGCAACTTTAACAAGTCTGAGCTGCATCAAGTGGCTCCACATCCTGTCACTGAGAGCGAAGACGACCAGCCCGCTGCCTGTAACTGTGATCTCAGTCACTGGATCGCAAACTAAGCAGGTAAAAACCATCGGGGATGCTCTACCCCATCGCTACTACAACCCGCTGCCATTATAGAGAATGTATCTCTGTAGTGTACTGCAGTGGAGACGTTTTTAGAGACGTGTGCTTCCACACAATTGCTTTAAAATGTATCCACATTAAAAAGCAAATATAGGTAATGCATAAGTGTGGGAAATGCCACATGACAGTTTTTGTAAAAGTTTGTTTCGGTTGGAAACCTATGGCCTTCATACTTGTTATTCTCTTTGATATCATTAATAATAAAGGTAGATATTTCTATCTACAGCTGATGCCTGTTACTCAAGCTCACAGAGTCCATGAAATAATGGTCTCCCTATTCATATATGTACCTCCACCAAATCTAAATGTGGGGTTCTTGTATTCTTGCATATGAAATAAGAAGAAGTACCAAGGTTTGGTATATTGACAACAATCTATTAATCAGACATCTCTTGTAAATGATAAATGGACTGTACTTATAGAGCGCTTTTCTAGTCTTCTGATTCAAATCGCTGTAACACCACATGTCATCATTCACACCCATTTTTACACTGATGTTCAGGGGCTACCATGCAAGGTGCCCCCTGCACATCAGGACTAACAGTCATAATACATTCACAGCTACCGGAGCAATTTGGGGTTAAATGTCTCGCCTAAGGAAACATTGGCTAGCCGGGGATCGATCCGCCGATCCTCTGATTAGAGGACGACCCTGCTCTACCACTGAGCCACGGTCGTCTCGTCTCATCTCAAAGTTCTAATCATCGAGCAATTAATAACGAATCTATTTCAAGAATTTATTTGACAACCCGGGAACACTTCGAGACACTCCAGCGTTGTCTCACACACATTTTGCCCCCCCAGTGTAACGTAATAACAAAATGGGAACATGTGTGCGTTTAATGTGATGGGAGGTCTTTTTTGGTCCAGGATTTAAGGACTCGAGGAGCAAGGAAGTGCTTCTTTTGGGCAGTTAATTAAAGTAATGTACACTGAAAGATTATGCTACTAATATAGTTATGCTGAAATACTCAAAGTTCAGTGATGTGTGTGTGTGTGTGTGTGTGTGTGTGTGTGTGTGTGTATGCACGGACTGTCGATCGACATAATGTCTCAAAATGTCTTGGTACATTTGCTTTCCCCTCCAAGATGGAGAAATAGAAATTGTTGCGTTGGTGTGTGTTTTGACTCACCTCCCTGCAGAGTGTACTCAGTGACAGGGCTGCTGTAGACGCCCAGGCCGGCTCCAGTGAAGGCAGCCACCTGGATCTGGTATTGTGTCCAGATGATCAGATCTTTCAGCAGACAGTAGTTGGTCTCTGGGCTGCTGATGTTCTTCTCCTGGTAGTCCCCCGGCAGCCCTGCCAGACGGTACCTACACACACACACACACACACACACACAAACTTGTAAATATATTGGTTTGTAGCTAAACAAGTGGGAAAAGTGAACAAAGGATTCACTATAAGTCACAGACAAATGCATATACAGTATATTGCGGCTGTGGTAGAACAACGGACATTAATCTTAAGGGTTGATGGTTCAATCCCTAGCTCCTCCTTCCCACACTTTAAGAATCCATGAGTAAGAATCTTTGCTACTGATACATGTTTGTATATGTGTATTTAAGACCAACACATCACCATAAAAGACCAGTTTCTTCCCGACTGCAGCTGACTCTAGTCTCTCCCCATGGACTCTACACATTTCATTAATGTCAAGTTTCCACATCTGACTCAATGTGTTCGATTAAATGTGCAGTGGGTAAGATTTGGTGGCATCTACGGGGGGGTTGCAGATTGCGACCGACTGAAACGTCTTCGGTGTGCCAAGCATGTAGGACATGTGTGGCACGACGCAAAAACGCAGATGGCAAACAAATGAAAACACACTTATTATTAATGTATTCAATTTCTGCAAATTGACCCTCTAAATGCAACACACTGTTCCTTTAACACACGTTTGTTATTATCTTTGCCCATTGCACATTCTTTATACTATTTGAACATTCCTTGGTCAATATTTTTGCACATTCCATCCTCTTTGCATAACACAGTTCTTATCATTTTAAAAACGTTTCCTTTTTTTTTTTTTTTTTCCAGATTTTCCTATGTATAATTTGGATTTCAGTTATTTTGACTTTTGCAGTAATCGCTTTTTACTACTTCCCAAGCCTGAAAATACACAGAGCTTAACAAAATGATAATATAAAGCCACACTAGTGTTCATTTTGTATATTCCTAAATACAGATGTTGGCCATCTGGGAGGCAGAGAAACTATTCTGAAGGATCTTCTATTGTTGAAAAGTCGCTTGAATCACATCAGAACCCCTAAAATATATAAAAAAAACCTTTAATGCCTGGTAGTCGTCTCTGAATAGTGCACCTTCAAGGCCTTTGCTTTACCACATGTGATATAAATGTCCACTTAAAAGGATATATGACCCGACTAGACAGGGAGGTGTAATACCACTTAGGTATTGTACATATCTGATGGAGTTGAATGGAGTAATAATCCACATGTCAGCGTTTTAATATGGAGCCTATTGGGTGTAACAGGATATTCCAACGTTTCACCAGCTGAGTCAGCGCTCTTTCACACATGCACACTTTATACACACACACACACACACACACACACACACACACACACACACACACACACACACACACACACACATATATAAACATAGGGGGGGCGCCGGAGGCTGACAGGGGGTCTCTGTAGTGGAGAGGAGATAACCCCTTTCTCCTCTCTCTCTCCACTTGACACACTGACACTCACACTGGGGGACGAGGAGGACGAGGGGGGGGGGGGTGGGGGGGGCAGTGGGCGATCATGGGAGAAAGAGAGTGAGGATGTGCCAGCTGACACGAAAAGGAGAAAGGAGAATCCAGAGGGGAGGGCAGGGGGAGGTGGAAGCTCTGACCAATAAAGCTGAAATGATAGAGTGGCGATGTGCGAGTGTGCGTTTCTATTTTCCACTGATTTCTGAAGTGGCGGCAGATAACACACTGAACGACGATAAAGACCTGATAACTTCTACTGCAATTATATGCAAATTTCCGTGTGAGGCAGCTGATGGCAGTTTGATTACACCCAGTGTGTCACTCTTTAGGTAGACATCAAAGTGAAGGACGGTGTCGACCAAGGGCAGCCAGAGCAGTCTCTCTCTCTCTCTATATATATATGAAATACATTATATACATTCAAATAAATACATTATATACATTTTCATTGGTTTTCTCCTCCAAGGGCTGAGTTCCAGTGAGTTTGTCTGCATTAATGAGTAATCAGAGACTTCATTTTCACAGATGTTTCGTCTTTAAAACATGTGAAAGTAGTGAAAAAGGCCTGTCTCAATATTCCAGATTCCAAGGTGACCAAGTGAAATTGCTTGTTTTTGTCAAACAGTCCAAATAATCCAAATTTAAATACATTTTCAATGGTGTGAAACAGCCAAAAGAAGCAAATCCTCCCATTTTTAGAAGCTGTTACCAGCAAATGTTTGGTATTTTTCTTGATAAATTATTATCAAAATGGTTGAGAGTTTATTTTCTGCTATTTAACTAATCAATCACGCGACCAAATGTTTCTATAAACTAGAATCATTTCAAATGGGATACTGGTAGTCAGCTTAAAGACATCCATACTGTGCAGAGCTCCCAAAGATTTTTCCATGTCAGTGTTACAAAGCCAAATGTGTGTTTCATTGAGCGTATATAGATATATATATATATATACCTGAGAACATATCCTCGGAGGACTCCGTTGAGCTGGGGTTCTGGCGGAGGCTGCCACTGGACCATGATGGACTGGTTTGTCCGCCCACTGGCCACAATATTCTTCGGAGGAGCGCTGGGTGCCTCCTCCCTCAGCATCAATCTAACAAAACACACAAAAAAACCAGATGATTTTGATTACGTTTATTAGGCGTCTTGTAATGAGAATATCTGTGCTGTCAATCTAGCGTCCTCGCATATCCCTTACATGCACAGTTTTCACAGTAGCAGCATCATAGATAAGTAGGCTAGGAGTATCTTCATCTTTTCTAGACTGGGGGGGTCATGCTGTCTACAAACACATTATCATCACTGGACAGGACTGCAACTTATTATGGAGAATCCTCTCACAGCTTAAGCAGCTCTGATGAATTCTTATTGAATTCTGGCCTCATCTCTCTCAATCCCTCGTTCCACACGTGTATCTTGCAATTTCATCTAATACATTTGCGTCTCGTCTCTGGCTATATTGTTCATTTGTTTCATACAAACCGCCGCCGCTGGAAACGTTTAACGCATCACTTCCAGCGCGCCAGAGGATTTCTCCTGGGAATGATCGAGCGGAGCTGGGTGTTTAAAACAACAAATGTGAAAGCGTTCGTGAACTCGGCACAAGTCGAATCCCAACTGTGTTTTATTCACTGGCAGATTAGATCAACAAGCAGGCATTTACTGTCTGTGTATCGCAGATTTTATTTTAGTCTTTTTAACTTGAAGTTTTCTTTGTCTGGGCAGTTTCTATTTCAACCTCAACCAGCAGTAGTTAGTTGATCACTACTAGTTGAGATTGAGCATAGAGCTCTTTTTTTTTTTTTTCTCCCCTAGCGAGACGGCATGATCCCTCGCTCTCTCTGCCCTGGTCAACTCTCTTCTGTCTCTCCAAATCTCCTCCCCCCCATCTTTCCATTCCACACTTTGATCCCTTTCTCAATTTTTTTCTCTCGCCCATCTGCAAACTTTCACCTTTCATCCATCAAGTCCTTTGGCCTCAATTATTTCATCCTTCTATCTGTTACTCATCACCTTCCCTCCTCTTCTCCTCTCTCCCCTCCCCTCCCCTCCCTCCCTCCCCTCCCTCCCCTCCCTCCCCTCCATACCCCACCCGTGATTAAAGCTCCCAGCCCTCTCATGGTTGGTAAAGCACACAGGCTGAGCTGGTCAGCCTCTGGCTTTACTGTAAGCAGCTCAGCTAACGTAATCAGAGCCATATGTGCGCACACACACACACACACACACACACACACACACACACACACACACACACACACACACACATAAACAAATTTCTCCCAGCTTAAGACAGACTGCTACATCTGATGGTCTTTTCCCTTCCATGGATTATGTCTGGAGATTTACATCCATCCAACCCCCCCCCCCCCCCCCTCCCCGTCCACTCTGTGCCCCATGTCCCCCTGAATGATTCTCTGTGAGCTATTGAGCCATTAGCCGCGGTGTGGCTCTCCGTGTTCGTGCGTCTGAATCTGCCTATGAATGTGTGTGTGTGCACATCTTGGTGTGAAAGTTAGGGTGTTGGAAGCAGTTAGCTGGAGACTTGCGCAGGCGGATATATGGCACAGGCCAGTGGTTTTACAGCTGTGCTTTACTTCCATTAGGTTAGGCACTGTCAGACAGCACCAGGTGCTGCAGGCATACACATGTACAGTACGTACGCACACATAGACACACACAGACACATAGGCTAATGGGCCTTGTGTGAATGAGATGGGCATTAGTGTAGCCGCCTGGAAATGGGGAATATATATATAATCCTCAACTATGCCACTGCTTTTTGACTGAAATTGATGATGCACATTAATGCACACAAACTCACGCTACACAAACACCCACACGGCCCCGTACAGTACTGAACAGATGCGGCCGTTCACTGCAAGTAAAACGCACACAAATGCACACTGACACGTTTGTACTCAATAGCAGAAACTCCATGTGAATTGCCTTAATTCCCTCCAAACCATTTACGGGTAAATATTTCATACAGTGGGGTTCAGTATGAGGACATCCGCTTCACACCAGAGATTAAATATACAATCCCCAACCCACCCTCTCCACTTCACATCCACCCAAACCTCATTCGTGCAAACAGCCATACATGTACCGCGAGCAAACAAACCCAAACACAGCCCGTAACTTTGTCTGAACACTGCGTGACACACTTTCTCTGTCCCCTGTTATTAAGGAAAAGAGGACATTTTCTGCAGGAGATTTACATGTGTTTGTGTGTGTGTGTGTTTGGTGGTGGTGGTTTGTGAGTTCCTATGCTGTGGGAATTAGTAAAAGTTTCTATCTGTGTCATTCTCCACAGTTTAATGCCCACCGGCTTTCCTCACTTAGTCCACGACTCTTAAATTTAATGTTGTTACCAGGATGTTAAATCTGCCTCTATTCCAACAGGATCGTAAATCTTAGATCCAGCAGGAGTTGGAAATGGAGAGAAATAAGAAGCAGAAGGGCAACAGGAATAAAAAGGAAGAGAGAGAAACCAGATGTGACATGATTGGGTGAAACCAGCCAGATAGATTATCATATTTTCTTCTTGTTTGACACTGTAAGTCTTGTCTGCTTTAAATGTTGTGCTGTTTTTGCCGGAGGCTAAAAGATGCACAAATGGAGGAGGCTGACTCACTAATGAGACACTGTCGGGGAAAAAGACAAACTTTGTGCATTATTCTCACGACGGATCAAAACCAGCTGAGGTTGCTACTGTGTTCGGCACATCAGTAAAAAATAGATTTGTAGTCATATTACCTGCTCGGTCAATGGCACTTTGCTTGGCTGACTGTAATGTAATGTGCTGTCACGTCAGCTCATATTTACTGTACTTCCCCTCCTGATGTTTGATTTACTGTCACACCTTTAACACTAACAAAGCAAATAATAAGCGCAGCGTTACCTGCTGCTGGCTGTGTTTGTGTATACATATAATTAAAAGTGTGTGTGGGGGGGGGCGGGGGGGGGGGGGGGGGCACAGACGCCCTGCATCAAAGCGTGAAGTCCAGCGTCTGGCTGATTCAAGGCTGATTAGAGCTTTCACAAACAATGAGTAATCGATGGATGTAGCTGACCTCTGTGTTGCTGGAAATAAACAACAATATTTGTGCAGAAGCTCGGAGGGTCTCAACGTGTTTCTCAGGTGGTCTTTTTTTAGTACAAGCTTAACGGGGAGGCATATATTTAGAATATTTGCTTTTAGCCCGCAATGTCGTTCCACCACCGATACGGAACTATCTCAACCACTACTAGATGAACTACCATGACATGTGGAACAGACATTCCTTCAGAGCCATCGTCAGGTCAAAACTTGAATTTGTCCAAAGCTTTAGAGAGAAGATCTGCTTCAGAAACGTACATAAGCTACATGTAAACAGGTTCACACAAATAGATCTGTCTCTGGTAAAGTTTCTTGAGTCTGGTTCATATTCATGTTCATCCCCTCTTACATAATTGGCGTCTGTGTGATCTGAATAACTCATAAATACCTATAAAATCATATCGAGTGTCGAATGAAACAAGTCAGAGTGAAGTTAGGTTTCTACTATAGAAACAAATGCAGTTTTTTTTTTTATTTTGCTAAAAGCAAATGAATTCAACGGTGTCATCTGCAGTAAATGACGTTGATATGTTATACGGTACATGCAGTTCATCCTCTTTGAAAATGTTAGATTCAGTGAATCATGCTGCGTTATGATTCGTCTCTGACATCAATGCAGATTATATGTGAACGCTGGTTAAGCCTCCTTATACAACCGTAAAAATGGAACACTGGTACATTTTTCTTTATAAAGCCATATTACACAAACTACCTCCTTATCCGTGTTCTCCACTGACGCCTAACACAGCTGCGACCTTCGTCATGCGGACACATTGTGTACGTCGTTCCTCGCAGCCGCACCGTTTTTGAGTCATTTTCAACTGCATTGTTTTATAATAGTGGAAGATTATAAAAACAGGATTACGGACTATTTGAACGCTGAATGTACTTGTCCTGTTGCTAAACCACGCTGCTAATTCATTGGTTGATGCAATTTACTGCTTGTTTTCAGTCTGCGACTTTTAGGTGTCATTTGTGACTTTGTGTGTGAAACTTTAATGCTGCCGTCTTTTCCGGGACTTCCCCCTAAATCTCAAATGGGAGCCTCCTGGATGTTGAATCAAATAAATACATACAAATCTGCCCAGTTACATGTAAGCTGTAGCTTATTACCTCCTCTTCAAAAGTGTTGACTAAGGGGCTACGCAGCATACGGGGGACACAGCAAGAACTGACGAAGCCAATATTGTCTTTTCCTTCTACATTGTCTGTGTGTTGACGGAGAAAAAAAAAGAGGCAGTGGAAGAAATGCCTGTAATCTCGGCCATTTTGCTGGACAAACAAGATCTGGCAGAGCTTTAGTCAGCGCAAGCCTTCTCGCTGCAATCGTCTTGATGTTTCCTCTCTAAAGTTTAAAGTAAATAAATCACTCGCTATGCTATAGACACCTTCAGCACAGCCACGGTTAAACACAGATTTATTATTCAAGATTGACATGCTGGAAAGCCCAGGACAAATCTCTTGGAAATCTTTAAATCTCACAAAGCTGCTACAGCATTCATTTTTTTGCGTCTATTAGCGTGTGTGTGTGAAAAAGTGAG
>NW_027176963.1:811012-888512 GCF_023349555.1 Cebidichthys violaceus
GAAAGGAGCAGGGAGGAAAGGTAGGAAGAAAAGGAGAAAGCTGGAGAGAATTCTAAATAAAAAGGAGTATTTAAGGATGCAACAAGAGTGAGTTTGGAGGGAAGATTAATAAAGAGACACAGATGCTTCTGTATATTGTTGCCAGGTTATCTCTCTTGTCTTTCTCCTGAAGATATCACAGACAGATGCTCTATTATCATCGCACCGCCTGCTTGAATGTGCAAGAGAGTAAGACAGTGTGTGTGCGCCGGCCCAGTGAGTGTATTAGAGCCATTGTCTGACATCAAAATACATTGCATTCATGATGATTTATTCTCTCTAAAATACAATCCAAAACATCTAATAACAAACACACACACACACACACACACACACACACACACACACACACACACACACACACACACACACACACACACACAAAGTTCACTTTTGGGAACATTACATTGACTTCATTTCCTGGAGACTTATATAACCATAACCATGACTTGCTTAGCCTTAACCCTTAACCTACTCTAGTCTGAAATGTGTCGTCACAGGTAGCCTAATTTAAGACCACACACACACACACACACACACACACACACACACACACACACACACACAGCGGGTAATCAGTGTCCACACAACTCTCGTCCATTCCTCCCTATCTGGATTCAGCCTTTACTGAAATCCACCAGACTATCATTACTTTACAGTATATTCCTGTAGACGCTGCAGAGCAGCTGCTGAAATGGTGACAGCAGAAAGCCTGCAGTCATGTTCCTGCTGTCTCCGGAAAAGTTATCAGAATTAAGACTACTGAAAATGTCAAGCAACATAAACATTTTGACATTTGTCCAGCCGACCTGCTCCCACAGTCACGTGCCAAGTGCTCGGCTCTGCATTTAACTTTCACCAATCCATCCGATTAGCTTACAGCAGGAGTAACAGCGACTCTCCAATCTGTTTCTCCTGTCATTCTATTACTCAATCCCTCTCTCCCTCTATTTCTCGTTTGACAGGTGACACAGCACCAGCCTGCTGTTAAAACATCTGTGGTAGAGAGAGAGAGAGAGAGAGAGAGAGAGGGTGAGAGAGAGAGAGAGAGACAGAGAGAGAGAGAGAGAGTGGGAGGAAATAAGAGCTTATTTATAGGGAACCTGGATGTACATTTACTCAGTAACACCATTCTCCATATGTCTGCCTCTTGTAAATGAGTGTGTGTCCCTGCCTGTTAGACAGCAAGTGAACAGCTGTTTGTCGTTCAGGGACTATAAAATATGCCCGGACAAACACACACACACACACACACACACACACACACACACACACACACACACACACACACACACGTACGTACTGTTCTCAGAGAGCTCCAGCAGGTAGTACAGGAGTGGGGAGTTCCCATCAAAGGGCCGTAGCCAGGACAGGTGGACGGAGCGGGAGTCAGAGTCATTGAGACGGGCCGCCAGGGAGCGAGGAGAGTGAGGCAGCTCACTGAACACAGAAAAAAAAAAAACAAGACGGGACCATGAACACCAGAAGATTGACCGTTTGATCAGAAGAGGAACAGTTTGACAGCAGCTTAGCTTAGCATACAGAGTGGAGACGGCTAGCCTGGCTCTCTCTGAAGGTAACACAATTACATTAGCAGCACCTCTTACACTCACTGACAAGCTGTGGTTTTACAGGGTTATTATATCTGCTGGAATATTTCTTCCACACACAGAAATAACCGAATAGGTAGTTTGCCAGTGACTCCCAAAACAACATGTATGACCGTTAGAGGGTCTAATTGACAGAGGATGTAATTGCCCCCCGCCCAACGAATTAGCACGCAAAGTGAACAGCGAATTAATTGCACAGTTTAAGCGTCATTAAAACAGCACTTCCTTAAATGGCCACCTGAGGCTGGCTCCAAAAGCGATGTTAAAAAAGTCCAATTTTACAGCAGAAATAAACATGTTACAACCTTTTTGGTCTTAGCATTTAGCATTTTCCATTTTTTTTCATGGATGAAACAAATGAAATACATACACAGTTAAATTATAAGCTTTAAATGTGGAGGTATGCAGGTTTTGTAAGCCAGGAAAGCTGTTTCCAAAGCTGGTGGTAGCTACATAATCACTGTCCAGACATGATGCCACTCTAATGTCTGGACATTTAATATCAATCTTCTTATTTCACTTTTGGCAAGAAGGCGAATAAGCATATTTCCCGAGACAACAGAGTGTGTCTGAATATGTAATCACACACGTATGCATTTGTGCTTCATTGAGAAGTCAGTGACAAAGTGACACGATTTTTCATTAGACAGATATTTGTTTCCTGTTCATCTAACAGATGTGTGTCGTGGAATACTGTTAGATCTGACAGCCCTGTTGGATCAAAGGACTGGTCAGGGTTCAGTTCCAGAGAGCGAAATCCTTTAAATGTGTCTGTGGTTTGCATATTTGTAATTTTACTCTGTACGTGTTCTACACCGCAGCAAATATATATACACATATATATATCTCATCACATCTATTAAAAATAAATTCTCCAGGCATTTGGCCGTGGATATTTGTGCATCCCTGCCTTGTTAATAACAAAGAAAGAAAAACAAATACATTCATGAAAGCAATAAAGAGTGTCCAGACATTTGATTATTATACCAATTTTAGTGCATCATAACTCAAAAAAACGGAAAGGCACACTTCCCTTGTGCCTGCACTCTTATTCATAAGCTCATTCATTATTTCTAAACAATCATGGACGTGTGTATATACGCTGTCAAGCTGCCAGCTCGGAATTTCATCAGATTATACAAAGTTTTAAAAAAAATAAGTTTTTGTTTTTGCTGTGTTTGCGATTTTAATATGAAGTGGATGTAAAGTCAGAAAATGAGGGGAACAGAAAAAGAGAGAGCGGTATATGAAGAAGGCCTGTCGCGATAATTACGTTATCGAATTATCGTACCATATAGATGACCTTGATCGTTTTTGCTGACCTCGATATTGCCGGTTGGTGTTCACATAAGAACGTGACCAACATTTTAGCCAACGTGATGCCAGAATAAACGGCAAGGGTCAACATACCCTCGGGTACAAGTTTTCTCACAGTGACGAAGCTGAAATAAAAATTAAAAAAATGCCGAGACATGTTTTCACGCCGCTTCTGTCTCTGTGTCGGAGTTTCCCCGTGGGCAGGGCTCAGACGGCTCCTCCACACAGACAGAGACAGTGAACCAGGTGTAGTAAGGATAAAGTCAAGGCTAATAGCTGTTTTCCCGACGGTTACCGACTGACCAGAAACTTCGGAAAAATATAATAAGTCCAAATGGACTCGCACTCCAGCAAGAAGGAGCGAGGCCGGTGGCGAAGAAGCCGAGGGGGAGAATGAGAATGATGTTTTCTTTTCTGAGTTGACATGATCATATTAATTAATGGATGAGCTTAGAGAATGCTAGAGCAACTACTTTCACACAGCCCACACAAAACACACACACAAGCACAGACACACACTCACGAACACATGGATGGGTCTTGCGGGAGTTGAACCAATAACCTGCAGGTAATTAGTCTGTCTCCTCAGCCGCCAGCGTGTGTTAACCTCCGTGACCCATTGATAGTGAGCTAACGAGAATGTCAGTCACACGTGCGGAGGCACGCGCCGACGCGCACGTCCACGCGCACGTCCACGCGCACGTCCACACACACACACGGACGGACAGAAATCCCTCCGTTCCCCGTTTGTTTTTGCACCGCCGCACACAGAGAGCCGCTTCCTCCCTCTGAGTTTGACACGTGTGACCTCTCACGCTGGATAATTCAGAAGGATGCGGACTCATGTTCCATCGCTCTCCTACCCCACAATTGTATTAATATATCATAAGTGCCTTTTTATAAATATATTATGCAAGTACCTATTAATATATAAAGCCCAAAACCTGATAGTGTTCGCTCACAGCGGCTGTAATGAGGCTGTGTGGGTCGGAGCGTGGGATACACTTAAAATGAGTGTGTGGCGTGTTTTCATCTGAGCGTCAGGAATGCCTGCTCATACCAAACACACAATGTGACACGTGTGGAATGTGTCCACATGAGCACAGGAGAGCAGGCGGGTACCTGGTAGCAGATATGACCGTACACCAGTATTACTACTGTCTAACAATAACTCACACTGACAAGCCACATTCTCCCTGCTTACAGTTTTAGTGATATAGAGAATATTTGGTTCAGAGGAGGTCTGACCTCTGAGAGAACACGGCTACTATTGGGAACAATTATTTCACTACACAACCGCTGAAATAAGTTGACACTAATGCTTTCTTTGTGTTTGTCAGTGTACTAAATTATCTATGTGCTGTTTCGCCTGGATGATGTTCTGCATAGTCAATAGTTCATTTTTTTCTGTAACGCTCAAGTCAGAGGCATCCTTCCTGTCCGTCGTATCTACTAGACAGCCAGCTATGGATTGTCTGTTTGTTTTCCCACTTGATTGCAGCCCAAAGTGTCGGTGATTATTGTGCCTGATCACGGAGGAAGAAAACAATCCGCGCTTTGCTGGACCAATGCCTGTTCTTGTATTCTACAATGATCAGTAACATAAAATGCATACGCTGTGTTCAGCAGAACACATTCTGCAGTGTGCTTCAGGATACAAGCAGCAAACCTAGCTTAGCACAAAGACTAGAAACAGGGGGAAACAGCTAGCCTGGCTCTGACTGAAGGGTCTCTCACATAGCCAGACTGATCTCCACAGAGAAAGAAAGAAAGGTTCGGCTCCACATATTACCATTCTGCTATAGGGGGAAAAATCCTTTAATCGCTCTGGCTTGTTTGTATTCCTTAAAACCAATCACAGTCGTCTTGGGTGGCTCTAAGCAAACGATGCAGCGATGGTGCCTCGTGCAAAATAGATGGATGATAGTGGAGAGATAGAACAAGGGGAGGAGAATGCCGGTGGAAACCCGGCAGCCAATTACAGGCTTATACCCAATAGTCCGAAAGGTAACCTGGTAACCTGGTGAAAACAGCTGTGCTTGTCTCTTTGTACTCACATGACTTCGAGGCGTGCTGAGCGAGAATCGTTGCCAGCCTGTGACGTCACGGTACAGGTGTAATCCCCAATGTCACCTGACCACGTCTGGCCAATAGTGAGAGAGCCCTGGCGCATGGACACCCGGGCCCCATTGGTGGGACGGACCAGCACACCACCTCGATCCCACTTGAAGCTGCAACAGAGGAGGAATACATGGACATGTACTGTAAACTGATTATATTTACAGACGCACAGAAATCCATGGAAAACAGAGAAGAGAGACGCAGACACTCTGAGGGTAAATACGCATGTATGTGAACACACACACAGACAAGCAGGTACCTGATATTGACTCTGGGGTCATGTGTTGCATTACAGTCCAGAACAGCAGTGGTTCCCTTGATCACACGCTGGTCAGTTGGAGGCACAGAAATGACTGTACGGGCTGCACAAAAAAAAAAAAAAATAGACAAAGAGAAGAGGAGGAGCGGTGACACAGATGGCATACATTTACAGGCTGAAATTAAATTTGTTTATTTTTCTCTTTCTCTTTACATGACACAGCATACATACATTTAAATGTCTCCAAACTATTGAAGCTAAACAGCACACTGCTCTCTCACTGACAAACACACATACAGGGGCCCACACTTAAAATGTGGAAAACTGCCAAGTCTATCATGTTATTTGTGCTTTGTTGGCATTTAAAAAGTTTTAGAACCGAAAGAGAAAAGTGAAAAATGGATGCAGTGTAGAGAGCATCTATTATGTCAGTAACTCTGTTATTTAGGTACATTTGGGATGTGACCGGGCCTCCATTAGATGGGTGAAGTTTTCATACATCATAGTGCTCAACAGAGGTCTGTGATTAATCTAATACAACGGTGTCAAGGAATATAGATATATATATATATATATATATTTATATATATAAATCAGCCAATCAATAAGTTTAGCAGCTAATCAATCATCTTCTAACCCGGCCAATCAGATGATTACTTCACCATTACCCCAGCCCACTGCATCGATAACCAATCACACTGCTGTTCACCAGCCGGGGCTAACGTGATTTGACAGCTAGGGATAAATTAGTGTTCCATGTCTGTTGTAGTCTGTTTAGCCAATGTATATTGAGCAGTTAAATGCATTTGTGTTTGTGTGTAAAGTGCGCGCGTGTGTGTCTTACTCCAGACGGTGAGGGTAGAGGTGCCGTTGATGGATCCCTCTGAGTTGGAGGCGATGCATGTGTATTCTCCTGAATCCTGGAAGCTGACTGGCTGAATCTGCAAACCACCTGACTGCAACAGTGTGTACCTGGGAACCTGGACAGAGCCGCTAGCTAAGACCTGCGATCCTACGGAGAGAGAAATGAAGGAAACAGCCTCGAGGTGAATGAAAGTCATTAAGCCATTAAGCAGGCAATTACAAACACATCATGTTAGCGCGTCGGCGTCGGCGTGCTCAGCGTCCGAGGCGGAGTGCGTGTTCTGCTACCTTTCCTCCAGGTGATGGCAGGTTTTGGAGCACCGTTCGTCTGGCACATAAACAAGGCTGTGGTCCCGTCGGTTACCGTTTGGTCGGACGGAGGGAATGTAAAAGTGGGGAACACACCTGAAACACAGGGAGAGAGAGTGTGAGAGGAACGGAGACAGATGAGAGGAGATCGGTGGGAAAAGAGCGGAGCGAGAGTGGAAAAGACAGAATGGCGGTGTTGATCTAAACACAGACGCCTCCTCGTTGATCAGTGGAGGCTTTATTCATTACCTTGTACTACGAGGATGTGCATAAATGTGGAAGGTGGTGGTGTGGAAGCTCCAGGGGGACTTTTAATTAAAGAGCTCACTAAACAGAGCGTAACTCTGCTGAGACAAATATAACAGCAGACGTTTGCAGCTGACACGCACTGCAAACTATCAAGTCAACACAGAGTGTTTTGACTGACTATCACTTTAATTTAAAAAAAAAAAACCCAACTAAATAGTCTGTGGTTGGCTTGTCATATAGCCAAAACACAGAAGAAAGCACAACTCAAACTCACTCTGAAAGGCAAAGCGGCACACAAGGCTTTTGATTTTTAAATGAAAGTCAATGACGACCGTCTCCATGTATGGTAAGGCCAAATGTAGAGGATACAGTAGGGCGGTCAGAACCATAAATAATGAAATATCTATCAAAAAACGTTTTCTTTACTATTTTCCAGACATTTAAGGGACTAAGCAATTTACAGATTCATTGAGAAAATAACCTGGACACCAATCGATGATGAAAAACATCTAAAGCTGCAGTCGACAGCGACACAGACGAGTACAGAAGATAACTTATAGCAGGTATAGTATGGTAGGAGAGTAAAGTCTGATACACAAGAAATAAAGATAAAGGAAAGGTGTCATCAAGGCTGTAGTAGCCAACAAAAGTGGAAGCGTGTGTGTGTGTGTTTTTATTGCGTAGTGTTGTCAGACAAACTCACTCGATACAAGGAGTTGTGCGTGCGCCTGAGTTTCTCCGGCAGCGTTGCGAGCGAAGCACTGGAATATTCCTCCGTCTCCCGGCTGCACCCTGCGCACCGTCAGCCCGCTCGCCGCGCTGACCTTGTAGCGAGGGTTGGCCAGTTTGGAAAGAGGCACCGTGTCTTTGTACCACTCTATTCTGGGCTGGGGCACACCTACGCGGGTGTACATGTACACAACAACAAAACATTACACACAAGAGGGAAAAAAAAAAAAATTAAATTCACTTAACAAGCCAGCTGACCTCACCGCTGAGCAAACTGCTCCAACTCCCATTAAAACAGCCACACACTCTTTTCACCAATCTTTCTTCTCTGTTATCCACTGTCTCCCCATAAATATGCATGTGGGCATAATGACTGCTAATAATATATTGATTGGAGAGTGAGGACGGTAGGGTAAGGGTAGCAGAAGGGGCCAAAAAACTTTCTAAATAAAAGATGTGGGCAAAAGCAGCACATAGAATATCGCTAGTATCGGCTGCCACCTGTCTGACGGACATGCCAGATATGACTGGAAGGGAGCTCAAGCAATTATTCTATCTCAACCCTGCACACCAGCATGTGTGTGTGTGTGTGTGTGTGTGTGTGTGTGTGTGTGTGTGTGTGTGTGTGTGTGTGTGTGCGTTTAAGGTAAGGAGAGATGAATTCCACACTTTTCCTCAATCTGTTGGTGTCAAGCTTTCACAGACATGCGTGAAGTATTTTTCCCGCCCGCCGTGTCTCGCTCACTCTGTCACTCTGCACTCTATGTGTCTTCTCCTCTCTTCCCTCGCACCTCCTCCCCAGCCTCCATCCCTCCATCCCTCTCTCCGTACCCTCAGGCCTCGGCTATTTAATTACCCTGCCACTGTATCAGATTACTGAGGAGGAACACACTCGCTCAGCGTGTGTGTGTGTGTGTGTGTGAAGGACAGAGAGAGAGAGAGAGAGAGAGAGAGAGAGAGAGAGAGAGAGAGAGAGAGAGAGAGAGAGAGAGAGAGAGAATGTTGCAGTTTTCAGAGCCGTGTCCACCTCTGCTCACATAAATGTTTCCATGTAATTCGTTTAAAAATAAGAGTCGTGAACAATGGTGCAAATTATAGGCTTGGTCTGAGCTTGAACTGTATCTCGTATATTGTCACTCTTCAAGAAGCCTACGAACTACTGCACACACACACACACACACACACACACACACACACACACACACACACACACACTGAGTGAGACCGAACATCGGCGCCATGTTAGGTCGATACCTTGATCCACCCTGGGCAGTAGATACTTAAGAAAAAACACAAAGTCTGAAGAATTAAATCACACACTGACTAACATACAGCGTGAAAGTAGGACGTTTTCATGTAAGGAATCAGTTCAGTGCATGACCCATCTACTTGCAGAGTTAGAGCCTCGGTACGCTTCAAAGTGCTTGCCGGATCATCCGAGACCCCATTGAATGAAACCATCGAGTCTTGCTTCTCTCTATAACTGCAGGATTCTCAGGTGAGGTCATGCCCCTCAGGTAACACGACCACAAGCGGTACCACCCAGTTCAGGCTTGGTTTAAGCTTTCAGCTAGAGCGTTTGAAGCATCTTTAGACCTTAATGTAACTTTAAAACAAGACTCACATCTCCATGTGTTCATTAAGAGAGATTCATTGCTGTAATCATTACTCCTCTCCCAAGAATCCCTTCCTCATGCAAGTCCAATATCAGAGGAAGGGAACCAAATAACTCTGTGTGCAATAATGCCTTTTTTAAAGCTCATTTGAGGCCTCAGTAGTGGGAGCTTTGTCAAATCAAGTGGGCATCCTTTAAAGCGATGGTGTTTCACACCATACAATATTCCCTGTATGTGTCCCCATCCATCCACCACCGCTCAGCTAGATAGCCACTTGACATGACTAACTCAGACTGCTGAGGCCTTATATTACGTTCGGCTGGACGCATTTCGACACAGACTGAGGACGGTGGATTTTGTCGCCCATTTCTCTACGCCGGAATCGCTTTAGGAACGGATCTCTGCACAGCTAGTGTGGACAGGAGAACTTAGAACCACAGCCAATAACTCTTTCAATGCACATAAGAGCACGTGAGCATTGCTTTTTAATCCTTTAAGTATGTGTATAGTCACACACACACACACACACACACACACACACACACACACACACACACACATACATATATACTCAGTGTACCTGTAGCCAGGCAGGGGATATCTACGTTCCTGTCGAGGTCAGCGAGGATCTTCCTCTTAGGTTGAGCAGTTAGAGAAGGCAGCTCTGCGGGGACAAAATGTAAAGCATTCAAATACGAAGCACAATCAGAACCATCACATAAATAAAACAGATTGTCAAACCCAACAACAGAAACGGACAACACCCCCTGCTGCTGGCAGCCCACTTGAACTACTAATGAGCCTTAAAAAAAAAGGCTTAAAAACTTCAATTTCTAAGTAGCTTGAAGTCTTAAGAACTAAGAAAGGCGAATTTGCCCTCTACAAGTATGGTAGTCTTTAATAGAGAAGAGACTTGGAGTGGAACAACCCTCCGCTGCAGAATAAAAATGGATCCCCCTGTTGGCCATGAGTATCTTGAGTGTCATTGCAAGGCAGGATTTGTGTCTATATGCCCTGTGAAATTACTTCCACACGCAGTCACAGAAAAACACATTCTTCGAGTTTCCCAAGGGAAACAATCCCCCTTTTTAAACCGCTTCATTTCGCTGCCAATAACTGCTCCCTCTAAACACCGTCACCAGCGTTCGCTCTAAACGCCGACAGCAGCTGCGAGACAAAGCTTCCCTGGATTTGAATGGGAATACATGCCTTTTGGTGTGTTACTGTAATGCTACGTGTTGTGAAATCTTTTACCGCATACGCTCAATTTCTTTCAAAAACATTTGTTAATATTTAGAGAGCGATATTGACACAGCAAGCCCGGAGAGGGGGGAGAGGGAGACAGGCTGGCTAATTCATTTTCAGTCTGGCTCCTCTGGAAAAGTGGCTCCACACAGTAGCAGCACCTGTTCACTGAAAAATGACTCAGAGGAAAATGAAATGTCCAGTGTATGCACTGAATAATGAATGTGTATGCTGGTTGTCACAAAGATATAATTCTTCACCAATGAGGGGAAGGCATTTTAATAGAAGTCATTTCTTTTCTTTTTTTTTTATTTCCTAAGGCTCCACACTTGTTTAATTATAACATACAACAGTGATGTTTTGACACCAGGCTTTCATTTTAATGCTGTTGTACATAAGAAAAAAAAGAGAGAGAAAAAAAAAAAATCCCTTTCCTCCAGCGTTATTTGTCTCCATTTCTTGCTGCTTCACACAGTGAATGGGAAAACTGAGGTGGCAATAAAAAAAAAGAAAAAAGACTGACTGCAAGTTTGATCAAGCTGTGTGTGTGTGTGTGTGTGTGTGTGTGTGTGTGTGTGTGTGTGTGTGTGTGTGTGGACAGCTACACAGTAGACTCCCATGTTGCTGCTGCATTTATTCTTCTTGACTTTAAAGTTCTTCACTGTTTCGTGGTAACTTTTAAACCCACACATGCGCCGCATCGTCTATCTTCTCCGTGCGCGGCGGAATTCGGCACGATTTTTGACAAGAGAATGAGAAAGGCCCGCGGTGAACGGAGGAACAGCAAAACAAGAGATGAATAACAGCCGTGTGGCGTGACACCGATAACACAGACGTATTAATCGCCTTCAGTCGGGTGAGTGCAAGGACCTACGCGCGCAAATGCAACAAAACATATTTTGGGTGTGTGTTTGGGTGGTTGGGTTTAGAGCTTTGAGCTTCCATGGATTCCCTGCCGTCTGCCTGCGAAACAAAGATGGAGCACAACAACAGATTCAGTTGTTTTCGCCAGTAGTCGTCTGTACAGTATGCAGTATCATACATATTCCGATTAGTGGATCTGGGCAGAAAAGAAGTGAAATTGAATAATGAATACCTTTGAGGCTGTCTCCTTATTTCACACAGACACATACCCTATTCTGTTTAGGAATCCCTTTCATTGGATCAAGGTCTGTTGAGCCCATAGCAGAAGAAGAGGATCAGTACCAATGTATTCATCAGTCTCTGCTCCTCTGATACATATGAATGCATGCAGACTTTGTCCCTGCCATGCAGGCCTTAACAGCCGTGTTGGCTTAATGAAGGAAGATAACGTAGAGAGAGAGAGAGAGGGAGTGGGGGGGGGGGGGGGGGGGGGGGGGGGGGCGAAAGACGGAGAGAAAGAGGGTACAAAAATTGGCGGTAGATGGTGAGCGGGGGAACAGAAAGAGAATGAGCGCCATATAAATATTCAGGCAGGTCTTTTCTGACTCGTGAGTACTCTGCAGGCATGGGTAGTTAGCTCTCTCTGCGTTACGTGCTCCCTCGCTCCGACAATCACAGCAGATCAAAAAGACGCTGACGAACTGGGGGGGGGGGGGGGGGGGGGGAGAAAAGTTTCGCTTCATCAATCACACGCTCCCTGCCTGTATGTTGTTTTCTATTTACGCACACACATATCGAGGACAGGAGCGGATTGTGACGACAGCGCTCCTGTTTCGAGTGCTCTCGGTGTTCTCTTATTGACTGGCGACTCCGGGGAACAAAACTAATTTAGCTGCCGGGCAAACAGGCATGTGCGTGCGTGTGTGTGTGTGTGTGTGTGTGTGTGTGTGTGTGCGTGGTGTCATTTTGTGATCGTGTGTGAGCGCAGAGTTCACACACGCCATGTATTTGTGAGCACACACGGATGAATTAAGAGTGTACATGAATGTAACGGCTGTTCGTGACTACAGGGCAGTTTATTGGAGAGTGTGGACGGCGGATTCAGCTCGAGCGGTCCTGTAGCTGACAGTTAAACTGCCCGCGGTGTTCACTGTCATGCTTCCAGGACAAAAGAAGGAATAAATGGAGGAATAAACAGAATGAAACAGCGCCTGGAGCAAAAAATGTGCAAGAAAAGACAAGAGCAAGGTTAAAATAGAAATTAATGGTACATGTTGAGAACATTGGGCTTGATGGGTAAGGCCAGACCAGGATAACCATGGACAATCATGTCCGGCACTGTGTATGTGTGTGTGTGTGTGTGTGTGTGTGTGTGTGTGACAGAGTCACAGCCTTATATTTCCCTTACCCATTACAGTGAGGTGTGCCCTTGCCTCCGCAGGTTTGGCAGTGCTGTTGCTAAGCAACGCCTCACAAACATATAACCCCGTGTCGGAGGAGTTCGGGGAAGGAATAATGAGCCGACGCCCACTGGCCAGACGACGCCCATCGCGTCTCCATGACACCACGAGGCTGTCAATCGGTCTGAGGGGAGAAGAAGGAAAGAATAGCAGGAGCCGGGGTGACTCGGAGAAAAAGGAAAAAAAGTGACAGAAGGCAATTACGACATATTAAATCCATCAGTTTATGTGTCAATGAGGCAGGAAATGAATGGTGACAGTCTGTATATCAGAGCAGTCAGCTCTACTCAGCATGAAGGAGCTTTAGTCAGTTACTCTGGATGCTGGAGAAAGGAAATGGGTTTTCATGTATACTGACATTTAGCTTTTTGATAAACAACATCAAAACAACTTTCTTTTGTGTGCGTGTGTGGTTGTATTTCTTTAAGCCGCCATTAATGCAGCATTGTATTTATTCGTGACAGTGCAGCTCCGTTTTGTGGTGCATTTTCAAGCAACATTTCAATTCTTACAAGCAACCTGCATTAAAATGTGTGGTTGATTTACGGGCTAATTATGTAATCAGCAGTTTGAACTGCAATCCAGATGCATCTTAAAAGTCATATGGTAGTGATGCAAATACTTGGATAAGATGATAAATAGTAATAATAAACATTGCTAAGGCTGCAGCTAAACAACCAGAAACCAATATTTTGTTGTCAGTTTCATAAAGGTTTAAAGTAATAATGAGGTTTTTGGTTTGTAAAGTTAATGTAGTAGGAGTCATTAAACAAACATAAATGAATCAGATGGAAAGACATAAAACAACCCGTAAAAGAAGCTGCGTGTGAAATACAAACTACTGTCAACGTGAACAAGCGATGTTTCCAAAATACATTAGCTTAACGATCACTAATGTTACATTCTCTTGATTTATTATTATTATTATTACACTTTTTATTTCTAGGTAGTTCTTTGGTTTTAATCCCATTATGAATCACTTTAACATGACGTTAGACGGCACTAACAAAGGTCATATTAAGAGATGTGGAGGAGGTGAAGACAAGCTGGTAATGAAGCCACATTGAGCTGGATGGTACAATGTGTTGGTATATGACGTGAAAAGAAATGGAAAAGAAGGAGAAAAAAAAAAAATCACACTGTTGGGCTAATAATGCATTCAGCGACATACTTTCTGTTGCTGTTTTGGATGACTAATGACTAAGGCTAATTTAGTAAAGGTAATTGAAGACACTAAATATCATTATATGTAAGAAGTCACATAATACTTTTTCAAAGTGGGCAACTTGAATGAATATGCAACCGAATCCACTTAATATGCAGTCCAACTGTAAATAACATCACGGCAATAAATGTGTTGAGCCTTTTCTTTGGATACAGTTGGGAGCGCGCTGCTGCCTCTCTCAGATGATACAACTCGAGGTGACAAATTGGATGGAAAAGTAATTAAACTTGCGGCTTGGCTGATATGTCAAAATTGTAATACGTTTACTCAGTGGGTCCTGTCCGCGAACAAAAGAACCCAAAAATGTTCCCGAAGACAGAAAAACTGATTTTACAGCTTAATATTAGATCTACTGGCACAGCTTGTTTTCAATCAGACTCCTAATTATTCTAGCACTCTAGCAGGACTGCGTTGCTGCATACGACTGATTAATGGTTAATGGATGTGGATAGTAGATGCTTTTAGACGCCGGCACTGCACTTGATTTCACTGATCGTACTTCATCCCAAAACTTCAATGGAATAGTTTGTCTCTTTCGGTTATCCCCTGGGTGCAGAATTATCTCTCTGGAATGAGCATCTTTTAGTGGATTCTCTGATATCAGAAATCGTCCCTGCAGAGGTGGTTGTTTCTGCCAGAAGAAATGCAGGAGGCTCTGAGCTAATTTGTCTACTGTTGTAATACCAGTAGAGTGGGTTGCACGGACCCAATTACATGGTGTTAAATATGAATTAAAAAAAAAAGCCTGACCTAAACTAAGACAAGATAAAACTGTATTGTCCTTTATTATCATGAAAATGGGTTTTGCATCACATATTCCTCAATATTTCCACGGTGGAAATGGATCCCGCTGCTGCAAAGAATTGTGTCACACCTACTGTAGGTATGTGTCCATCTTCTATTATGCGTAACAGGGTTCTAGTCACTTTTCATACGGTTCCTTGAGTGCTACCCAGTGGTCAAGTGCTGGTCAAGTGCTGCTGAGAGACGTCTACAGGGATTTCAGCTCGAACAGATCAGAGCAGCAATGTCCCGCATCGACGGAACGACACAATACGGCAAAAAAAAACAACCTTGAAAAAGACAGCCTGAAGTGAAATGAAGTACGAACATTTTAAACAAGCAGAGCCCTGAATAGCACCTGATGATTCAGGCTTGCTTTTGTCTAGTCAAAGCTGCCTCACTTTTCTTTTTAATCAATGCCGGACACATACATGAATATGTCTCTGAAGGCGAATAAAAACATGATAAATATTCATAACCTTCTCCTTATGCGTCTACTAGACTATAACTGCGGCTTTCCAAACTGCCTCTGCAGTTCTCTCTCCATCCTCTGGCATCAATGTGATACAGAACACCGTGGCAGGTACTGCAGAAGTTAAGACTGTATATAGCTATACTGCACTCATGCCCCCCCGCCTGTGTTTACTACACATAAATAAGGTGGAGAACTGTTGTAAAGTGTTCCTTTTGTCTCCAGAGAAGAGTCGATCCGGAGCGCTTGTTCAGAGGGAGTGAAATGATACGCTACATGCTGTGTTCACAGCAAATACTACATTGTGTAAGGTGAAGCACACATAAGCCAGCGCTCAGGTGCCTCTTTACTCATAAGGGACACAGAGGGAGTTCAAACAGTGTTCATCTAAGAGATGAGGGGAAGCTGATTTCTGAAGGAGTACTTGTTGTGGCTTTGAAAAACTGTTGAGTCAGATTAGACTGTACTTTCTATGTCAGTGTGTGTGTGTGTGTGTGTGTGTGTGTGTGTGTGTGTGTGTGTGTGTGTGTGTGTATGTGTGCGTGTGTATAAAACACTCAACATGGGTCGGTGTGTTTCGCTTCTCTGCTGATGTCAAATGGGACTTTGATCCAACTTCTGTTTAAGTTAACTTAGTAAGGAGTGTGTGTGTGTGTGTGTGTGTGTGTGTGTGTGTGTGCGCGTGTGTGTGTGTGTATGCTGTGTGTCTATACACTACTACTGGGGGGAGAGATTTGCTGAGCTACGAGTTTATGTGGTGTCCTCTAATTGCCTTGGAAGAAAACAGTGCTGTCTAGTAAGGAAGGAATTGTTTGTGTGTGTTTGTGTGTGTGTGTGTGTGTGTGTGTTCGTGTGTGTGTGTGTGTGTGTGTGTACATAAAATATATCTACCTGGCATTAGCAATGCACTCCAGTGTGGCCTCGCTGCTGCCTGCTACCACCGTTGTGTCTTTGGGTCCGATCACAATCGCCGGAGCCACAAGTTCTGACTCAGGATCTGTGACCGAGAGAGAGAAGGAGAGAGGCAGTTTAGACCATTAACCTCACGCAGCAGCACAATATCAAACACAGAGTCTCCCACTCACACTTCGTACGTGATATCACACTCTCTCTTGCATGCGCACACACACATAAAAGCACCGTGACAGTGTCCTTGGTTTTTATTTGTATTTCACGCTGAGCAGACACTTTACGCATTTAGCCTTTTAACTGTAATTAGTTTAACAACGTTCATTTTTAATCCAAATTGGTCTGAAGACTCTTTTGTCAGAAATGTTGGTTGGTTGTTCCGGCCATCCGATTTTCCGAACTAGCTGCTGTCAAAAGCTCTTGTTATAAGCTGTGGTGTATTATTGTAGTATTTAAGTAGTACTGAGTAGTATTTTAAATGTCACGGCTAACCTTCGTCTTGACTGAGACTGTTGTGATACAGATATGGATAAAACTGCTAACAGTATTCTTCTTCACTTCCGTATTTTCTGTTCATAGTACAATTGTAAAATAGCACCGTCATTTCTCTCTTTTGTCAACATTCATGACGACGCGCTCGTCTTCATTTAATAAAACCATATTTTGATTGTCAAGACAAAACCATGTTGTGATTGAACCATTTCGTGACAATAGAAGCCATGTTTTGGCCACGCAGAGAGAGCGATTAAATCACACCCAACGTACAAGATTAATAAAATGAATATGCTCAATGACAAAAACACAGAGGAGAGATCGATTGTATCTTAGATTGAGATTAGTAAAAAGAATTATAGAATATGAAAGAATGGCTCCAAAGTGCATTCAAAATCAGGGCGACACATTTTCAACAGTCGCACTGGTGCGCCTGACATTGAGCAGGTCTGTCTCTGTGTGTGTGTGTGTGTGTGTGTGTGTGTGTGTGTGTGTGTGTGTAAATCCGCGCCCTGTACTTCTCATTGAGGAACGTAATAACCTTAAAACATTCCAATGATTCAAAAGTGAAGACAGAAAAAGAAAACTATTTACTGCAACTAAAAAACAAACTATTACCAATATGTATTGTAACACTTATGATGCATTATAATGCAAAAGGTGCAGCTAAATTATGTGCTGGTGCATGGAAAAAGTTCGATGCAGCAGTGAAACAGCAGTGAAAGAGGATAATAGTGAGTGACAGTGTATGTCTGCCTGAAACAAAAGATAAATGAAACTTTACATTTATTTCCACTTCTTCTAAACTGCGATTGTCATTTATCCCAGATATATTTTCAATCGTACACACACACACACACACACACACACACACACACACACACACACACACACACACACACAGTGTTCTCTCTTATAAACAATATCACTCTTTGTCAAAGATGCCACTGTTCTGTCTGAAACACATTACCATACAGGGTATAATGATGTATTGGAGACAGTATGATGGTGTGTGTGTGTGTGTGTGTGTGTGTGTGTGTGTGTGTGTGTGTGTGTGTGTGTGTGAGTTACAATGATGGTGGTTAGAGAGTACAGTGGTGTGAGTGTGTGAAGAATGATTTATGCCCTAAAAGGTGTGTAGGAGAGTATAGTATGTGTGTGTGTGTGTGTGTGTGTGTGTGTGTGTGTGTGTGTGTGTGTGCAAGATTATGATTGTGTGTGTGAGTATGATTTATGGTGGGTATAGCCTCTCATAAGAAAAGGACACTCAAGGATTGTTATCAGTTTGAATTGTGCTGAGCAAATCTGCTCAGCACAATAGTGTAAAAACAGTAGAATAAGCCAATGGAAAATAAAAAGTTAAGCAATGTTTTACCGCCTTTATTACTCTTATGTGTATGAACATCGTTAGGCTTCCCATGGATAGGCTGTATAACCGATGAATAAGGGAGGAGTAGGGACTACAAATTAACAGGCTAGGGCTGATAGGGGGGTCGGGGTGTAAGGAAGGGGAGTATGGAGGGAAGGCAGGGGGAGGCGAGGAGCAGCTTTGATCTCCCCTTTGATGGGAAAGAGGAGAAGGTGGTAATTAACTCGCTGCTTTTTATTCCTCCCTCTCATTCTCTCTCTCTCTCCGTCATTTTCTTTCCAATCGGAGAGAAAGAGCTGAAAAGCCATATCCCCCTGTCACATGAAATAAGACGTGCGGGATCATCAAGATAACACACACACACACACACACACACACACACACACACACACACACACACCACTGTCTTGACACCTACACTCGCTGACACTCTAACTTGAGGTGGAGGATGAGTCATTAATGGGGAAGATAAGTGAAATGATGGGAAGTAATAGCGGCGGTCTCTATCACTCTAAGTTTGCCACAAACACAAACACACACACACACACACACACACACACACACATTCTGTACATAAGTATACGAAACCCTGTTATCTACGATGTGTGTTACAATTTCAACGGCTTGGAGTTGGAGAAGTAATGATAGGTTGCAGAGGAGAGTGGGTGGAAGATATGCAGAGACAGCGGGAGGGAGGACAGGAAGAGGTAGACGCAGAGAGAGCAAGAGGAGACTGTCCATTAGCCGGCCGCTCCGGAAAGCAGAGGTCATGCTGGGAGCGGTAGCCATCAGTGGCGCCTTAATGGCAGCAGCGACCGCCGATAACGAGCACAGGGAGACGTGAACCCAACCTGTTAACTTGGGCCTTCGAGTCTGAGGGGAGCCGACCGACAAATCAGAACAGCAGGAACGCTGATATGACATGGGAGGACGAGGAGGGGGAAAGAAAAGGGCTCGGCGGAGACGGATGGAGTGTATATGTAGATGGGGAGACGGTGCAGATGGTCTTCTTCCTGGAGTGACAGACGTGATGGTAGACGTAGAGGGGGAAGCAAAATGCCATATGGTTGTGTGATCCACGCTCCTCTTTTCTCTCTGTCAGCGTGTCTAACGTCCTCCTTCTCTGGGGAGAGCTCTATCATTTCATCGCGTCCGTATCTCTCATTCCCATGCTGCCTATCTTCCCTCCTTCATTCCCCATCATCCTCTTATCTCCTCCTTTTTATTGTTTAAACAGGGATTATTAAATTAATCTTCCTCAACCTAAACAAGGATAAATATTCGAACTGGCAGACAATGTTAGTTTGTGAGTGAGCGTGCAAGCTGTGGCAGCTAAAAGGCTCCCTGTAAAGATTCTACAAAAGAGAGTCCAGAAGTTTAATCTAACTCTATTGGATTCCTCATTTAGCAAATGAGAAACACCATGTGGCAGAGAGAGGGAGAGTAGGAGTGATGGAGGGAAGGAGGGCGGCAAAAAAAACACAGAAAAAAACAGGCAGGGAGGGTTGTAGTGGAACAAAGCAATATCAGAACGACATCTTGGAGCTCTGAAAAGCTTCATAAAAGAGAGGAATGACAAAAAAAAAAAAGGAAATCTGTTGAAACAGTTAAAAAATAAATCAAAGGAGTTGTGGCTAGGGGTTAAAAGCATACATTCTGTGTGTGTGTGTGTGTGTGTGTGTGTGTGTGTGTGTGTGTGTGTAGCTTAGCACCAGAGAGAAACTGACGCATTGCAACGTTACGATGCTCTCGTCAGTGCAATCGCAGCTGATTGACAGTTAAGTACTGCAGAGGTGACACAGCTGTGTGAGAAAGTGTGTGTGAGTGTGTGTGTGTGTGTGTGTGTGTGTGTGTGTGCGCGTGGTAATTCAGACGGAAGCAGAAACCTCCTAAATTAAATCAAAGATGGGAATGATCAAAAAAAACAGGGCTGGTTAAAAGGATTGGTGCAGCTTTAGGGCAGGAAAGAGATAAAGATGGATAAATAGAGAGCGAGAGAGGTGGACGAGAGAGAGAGAGAGAGAGAGAGAGAGAGAGAGAGAGAGAGAGAGAGAGAGAGAGAGAGAGAGATGAAAGGCTATTCCATCCACAGATTACAATGTAATCCCTCTTCAAATGGATTCTCTCAGATTACAGCTTGTTCTCCTATTAAACCTGTCAGTCACTCCACACTCCCTATTGTGTCACTGAGTCAGTCAGGGTGTGTGTGTGTGTGTGTGTGTGTGTGTGTGTGTGTGTGTGTGTGTGTGTGTGTGTGTGTTTGTGATCTTTCTATGGATGGAGATCTGTGTGTTTTAAGCCTTTCAAACAAATCTCTGCAAAGACCTGGAGAGCAGAGGGACTGGCTAAAGGGTTAACACACACACACACACACACACACACACACACACACACACACACACACACACACAAATGTACACAGGAGGAGGCTGGAGTTAGCTGACTGTGTATTAATAGAGTTGTCATAAATACGCGTCTGCAGGGTTTAAAGCCAACACACACATATCACACTGAGACGACATGCACAACAGGGAGAGAGGGCGAGTTTGAGGGAAGGAAAGAGGGCGAGATTTTAAGAGAGAGAGCACAGAGAAGGAAAGGAAGCTGGAAAGGAGCACTTAAAGAAGCTGGAGAGCGTTTAGAAAAAAAAAACATTTTAAAGAGTAGTTTTGAGGGTAAACATAAATAAATAAAGAGGAGAAGGTGATCGTTTGCTGATCTGTCTTGAGGATACTGCATGTGTGTGTGTGTGTGTGTGTGTGTGTGTGTGTGTGTGTGTGTGTGTGTGTGAGAGAGAGTGGGGTGAGTGTTGTGCGTGTCACTGCACTCATTAATGCTGCATGCTGACAGTTAAGTGTCACCGTCTGACTACACTTGCCTTAGAATGCCAATATGAAACCACAAGCCAAGACATGCCCCCCCCACCCCCCTCAGACACACACACACACACACACACACACACACACACACACACACACACACACACACAGACACACAGACACACAGACACATATAAAGCCACACCACACCAAGAGTAGAAGATCCAAGCCCCAAGGGGAGACAGACACAGACAATGGGAGGCAGTGAGAGGAGCGAGAAAGATGCCCGATTTTAAATATTCATCTCTTCCTTCAGCTGCCAAATCCTCCATCTATCTCTGCCATCGGGCCACATAAGTGATGGAGGGCGGAGATGGGGAGACGGTAAAGGAAGAGAGGAGGAAGAAGAAGAAGAAGAAGAAGGAGCGAGAACCATGTTGCAGTAATGGAGAGGCAGCGTGGGAGTTGAGCTCTCGGGGGTGCTCAATGATTATTATTGGATTAATTTGGAGTATTATATCAGTTGCGTCTGTTTTGGGGAGCTGCTTGACAAAACCCACTATGGCATAATGAGGTAGCATTTCATCATCGCTATACTGGAATAAGGGCATGTGCGATCGCTTCATGCTCGCAAACTTGTTTTGGTACAGTGAAGAAAACTAAAACGGAACTATTTTTATCCCCCATTAATTCTGAAAATCAACAACACACGACAGCGGCTCATGGGATTAATTCTTCCATAACGAAAAAAAAATAAATAAAAATAAGGCGCACAAGCATTCACAAAGACTTTGTTTTCTAAAAGAAGAACTACGTCGGGAAAAGTAACATTGTCACAATGACAGTATGTGCCCACGAAGGAGCATTATTGCAGGGCTCAAGCACTCTGTGTTCCCTGTTACTCAGTGTTTGCATACCAGCGTTTCTAACTACTTTGGCCCGGGTCTGGTTCTGCAGCGAGAGGCTGCTTGAAATGTCGCGGAGAGAAACGCTGGCACCTCGGCGATGGACGCTCAAGTGGTGCTGTGGGGGAAATGAGTTAGCATGTGTGTAGCAGACAAACTGTTTCCCAAAGAAGTGGAAAAGGGAAGCCCGCGAGTCGGACCAGGCAGTTCAGTCTGAGTCTGCCACCACAGTAACATGGAATACTCTTCTCACTGCAATATCCGAAGACCCGTCTCTTGCTCTTGCTTTTGCTGCCACCCGGCTCTCTAAACGCTACGCTGACACCAGTACTGCTGCTGCTGTTCATACAGAATCCGTCTGTAGTGGCTGTAACGTCCCCCCCCCCGTGTGATGAAATACTTCACAAACGAGTATTTTCTCATCTAATTAAGAACTGAAGTACAAAAAGAGCAACAAAAAAAAAACTGTTTCAGGTGGATTAAAGAGTGACTGTATTTTTCAAATCCCGAAACCGTTCAAACACAAGCGCGGAAAACTTGCGGCGTGTGCAGAACGCAGCGTTTTCATTGCCGGGTACTTTACGAAGGAAGGAGAAAGCCCCTTAAAAAGCTCTTTAGAAAAGACGCCTCTCTCTTCGGCGTGACAGCTAATCGCTCTGAAAGCTTCAGTCGGAACGAGTCGCAAGCGTCATAGGAACAGCCTCGACAACGCTGCATCGATCGAGTGACACACAAACTATACTAATGGGAAGCACTGAAACCTAGTTTATGATTATCTTAATTGTGGTGAAAACCGGGAACATTTGGTAGTGAATGTTGGAAACCAGGACATTTTAGTGTTTTGCTATATTTGTCGGGACTCGAGACACCTGGCTTGAATATGGGACGACACTGGACAAACCGGGACGTCTGGTCAACGTCATTATTATTGCATCAGATTTTCTGAGAAACTGGTTTCTATATGATTCCATTGAAAGACATCACATCATCACACGGCATCGTTGCTCAGCCCGAGGCTGACCTGGAGGTTTGTCTTACTGGCAACGAGGCAGAAAGTGTGAAACTACACTGGTGGAACATCTTTTACAGCATGTGTCCACCACCACCAATATGACAAGCAGCAAAGCATTGAGCGGAGCAGCCCTCAGCTCTGACCTTCTGGGGGGGAGTGAACAGTCACAGCAATATTTATTTCTCTCTTTAGATAGAGAGGGAGAGAAGGGGGAGATAATGTAAATGTTAATGGGTTCTTTACCTGTTGACCCGCGGTTCTTCTTGCCAACTGTCCATCAGCCGGAGAGAATGGGATGAAGAGAAGTGGGACAAAAGGGGAGACGGGGAAAAGGGGAAAACAGGAGATATGTAATTTAGATTTCAAGTGTTTCCTCGGGGCGCAGCAAAATGACACATTTAGCTAATACGCATTTTTTTTTTTAAGAAAGCACAAGAAAATACAGGCTTTTTCGCAAATCGGCAAACTCAGAGATGAGTAGGCGCACAGGAAAAGAAGACTTTTCTGAGGAGGAGAAAAAAAAACAAATACAGACAGAGAGCAAGATATGGATGAGAGGGAGGAAGAGACAGAGAGAAAGAGGGAACGGCATGTTATCATGGAGTCCAGAGGAAGACGAGCTGTTTGCAGCCCATCCATCAACTGCCAGCTACCGAATTTTGTCTCGCTCATTCACTCTTTTCTTCTCCCCCTTTATCTTCCCCCTCTGCCTTTCTCCCTGTATCTGTCAGAAGTCTGGAGGTGGCAAGACTGTAGGCTGTGAGAAAATGATGGCATTGACATTCTACTAGCAGAAAATCTACATTCACCATTCATCTATCAATACACTACCCCTCCACACTCCTATTCAGCCGCTCAGACACTCGCTCAACTCTTGAACACTGGCTGTGTGTGTGTGTGTGTGTGTGTGTTTGTGCGCATGTGTGTGTGTTTCGATTATGAGAGTGTGTGCGCGCGTGTGGCGGAAAAAAATGTGCGTCAAAGGGCCTAATTTAGATTCTGACGTATCACATCAGCATCAGCACAAAGTTCTTTCAGCCTATTTAATAGATGCACACACACACACACACACACACACACACACAGGGTATGGGGCAAGTGATGAAGAGTGAGCAAGCAAGCTGACGAGGAAGAAAAACAAAAGCAGCAATCAAACATACTGAAAGAAAGCGGAGGGAGGGGGGGATAATAAGAAGTTAATTTTTGTTCAAAATAAAGATTAATCTGTTGAGAACAAGGGTTGTTATGGAAACTTCTTGGTACCAACTGAAATGTGTCCAGAGCGTATCAGAAATTGAGTGCTCAAAGCCGGCATTAAAGGTCAGACCAAAAGCTTTTTTTTTTTTTTTTTTTAATCAGATCATATCGGTTTGAAATCAAAATTCTGCCGCTTTAAGACTTCATTTAGACGACGCTCTACATTCACCCCGATGACGATTAAACATGTAGCGCCGCTTGTTCCCGACATACTGGAGGTCCTGGTTCAGAACTATAACGTTCATAAACCTCAATCATTGATATGATGTGAGTGAAAGTTTAACTGGGAGAATGTGACTCCTGATATTGATGTGAGGCGATCCACTTGAGAGTGGGCTTGTTTGGATCAGGGCCCAAAAAAAAAAAAAAAAAAAAGAAAAAAGAAAACTTGGCTCAGGCGACGCTGACGCACAGGTAGACTCTCCACAGATCAAGGCACGCTGCCCGGACCCACTGTAAACACAGCCGTTTAACTAGAGCACAGTTTGTGCTGTTAAGTAGCAGTATTGGGAAGACTATTATTTTGGAGAGTCTAAAAGAGGGTCAGCACACACACACACACACACACACACACACACACACACACACACACACACACACACACACACACACACACACACACACACACACACACACACACACAGAATTGCCCACTGACACACAAACAGAAAGGCTTTGGTCTGGGGGGCATGCCATCCTGCGTGTGTGTGTGTGTATTCAAATGATGTGTCACACTGAGTCATCTTCACTTTCAAACGGGAGCAGAGAAACAATGGGGACGTCAGGGGACAACAGAGCGAGCGTGAGCCGGAGCGTTTGTGTGTGCTCACAACAAAGCGCCCGGCGCTCGCACAGCTGAATCCGCTCCACACAATTTTTCCGGTAACTTTCACTTCCCTCATTGTGCGGGAAAAAAAACAAAAAAACAACGCCTTGTATCATTTGTTGTCTTAATCAATGTGTTTATTGAGGTGCGTTTCGCTGCAGAGAGAACTGCGGTAGTGCGGGATGATGCTTTTTCCGATCCAACGCTCAGCCCTGTATTCATATAAAATATGAGAGCGGTGCTTTTCATAGACATCACTAAAAAAGAAGGAAAAGGATGCGATCGAGAACGGTAAAATACAAGCACACAGTTAAAAAGAAATGTTCAAATAAATCTTCCAAAAGGTTTAACAAGTGCAACTGTTAAAATACACTTAAAATCAGGTGGTTGTCTGTAAAAAAAAAAGGTGTCTTCAGCAGAAACAGTGTCAGCAGATCAAACTGGAAGACGGTTCCAGAGCTAAACTGCAGACGCTCCACCGCCCTTTGACCTGAACTTGGACTCTGGAACAGCCAAGCAGGCCTAACCCCGCAGAGCTAAGAGGCCTGTTCGGACAGTGAGGAGTTCACTCATGTACTCTGGCGCCTGGCCCTGTAAAGCCGTGAGTGAGATTTCAAAGTGGATCCTAAAATAAACCGGGAAGCAGTGCGCCGAGGCCTAAACGGCGGCGATGAGAGAAAAGCGTTTGGTCTTCGTCAGACGTCTGGCAACGGCCGTTTATCTACATCACAGGAGCTGAGGCTGGTAAACAAAGCGTTACACCAATAAAGCAGTGAGGGAGAAACAGAAAAGCATGAATTAGAGACGCACCGATCCATCAGTCTCGTCTCTGTCCACGTCTCAGTGCTCTTGACAAAGGTGCTTACTATAATGCATGAAGTTGGCAGTGTGCGGGTTGGGTTTGGTTTCCTGGCATATTGTTGCAGGTTGGGCGGATTGGCTCTTATAACATCGCATCACATAGTGTAGTCCTTAGACAAAGTGGAATATATATGTATATATATATATTTATATATATATGGAATATATATATAATATTTCCAGTTGGATTCTATTCGTCCAGTAATCTGGAGGACTTTTATTTTGACATTTGTTTGAGAGCAGGTCCTGTAATTTGGTCTAGTTTTGCAGCAAATGTAAATGATTTGCTTGTCAATGTTTTATTATGAACATACAATTCAATTCTAATTTTCTATGAAAGAAAATTGACAAAAATGTTTGTGTACGCCGTCAATTATATAGTTCTGAGAAAGTACGAAAATCTGAATCAGCAGAAACAAATGGGATTAGGTCAAACTGTTGACGAATTTCTAGCATGAATAATATTCTCTGAATTGATAAAAGATCACATTGCTCTGATCTTGGACATATTTCTAATGTTGGTGGAAACACGATCGTACCGATGTTTTTGGTGTTTTGTCCAAAGTTCAGCTCACTGTCTGAGATAACGCTCTCACTGGGATTAGGGGACCAAGCAGTGGTTGGACTCGATCACGGAGTCGCCCGGTGCCGATGATAACCACCTCTTGTTTTGTCAGCGCTCGACTCCAACAAAACTTTTGCGACATCTGGTCTCTCACATCAGCTGTGCAGCTCTGCAGTGCGTCCAGCTTAATGGAGGTATACGACTATAACTGGATAGGAAACAGGCCTCTCCTCAGTGTCACGGTTGATCTAAGGTGATGCGTTTCAAATACAGTTTGAGGTGACGTGAAAGAGTATTAGCGTGTGCCTAAGTGTGTCTCGGCCTTGAGTGTGATTTGTATTCATGGGTTCACCGTTGGGCGCTCGGCTGCCTGAAGGGCCGAGAGACGAGCGGGTCGCCGTGTCCTCTGTCTGCTGTCGGGCGGCTGTGTGTTTGTGTGCGTCCAGCAGGGAATAAGTACAGTATCTGTGTGTCTGCTGTACTTTTCACGTGCGTAAAAGGCTGCTGTTGCTACGTGTGTCGTGTCTCGCTGCGTTACCGTCCCAGCTGACCCGTGCGGGTGACTCACTTATTTGCTGCAGCTCCCCCATACCCTCCATGACTCACCCCTCCTCCTCCCCTCTCCACCTCTCGACACACCACCAGCCCCGCCGGGTGTTCCTTGCTTCCTTTTCCATCTACATACAACCAGACCACCCCTTTGCCTTTGGTGACAATCTATTCTCCTGTTTAGCCTCGCTTCGTTCTCCCCATCCACTGTCACACTTCCCCGAGCGAAAGGATACTTTTTTTCTTCTTTCTTTCTTTAGCAACGCATTTGGGTCTTTTCTTTCTCTCTCTCGGCTGTTTTAAACCCAGAGTTCAACCTCCCACAAACCTCCTTACCATTCCAATTTGCCCTGTCAATCTCACTCTCCCTTCACTCTGTTCCTTTATCTCGCTCCAAAACACACACTGACACACACCTATTTGAAATTCATATCAATGGCCATAGAAATGCAACACTCCAATTCCCAATCCTGACACATTCACAGAGACAAAAACAAGGACGCGTGGACCCCGTTTATACACAGACACACACACACACAGAGATGTATTTGGGAAAATAATAAGCTGACTGGAGAGTTGACCTCAGACCTCGGAGAAACTCCTGACGGACCCGGATGATAACATTTTCCGTATTTTTCCTCTCGTTTCCCCAAGTAGTCTGTCTCACTTTGTCAAATTTAGGAGGGTTATCATTTATACACGGCGTATAAACAGCAGCGAGCAGGGTTACATGTTACATGGTAGCGTTTCCACAACCCTACGCTCTGCCCCCCCCGAATCCCATCCATTGCTCAGATTCTCCTTCTCTCCATAAATGTGGACTCTGGGAAGGTTACATCTTCCTGCTGTCTGCCTGTCTGTAGCAAAACACTAGCACCAGCTGACCTTTCCAATTTACCATGTCAGTCATGCCCACACACACACACACACACACACACACACACACACACACACACACACACACACACACACACTCTCACACACACACACACACACACACACACACACAAAGAGCTGGTATGCACAGCCCGGTCTCCCATACACATGCAGGTAAAAGTTGGTGTCAATCATCCTTGTTTAGAATCCCAAATGTCACCAGGTTTTGACATTCTCTTTGCTCACTGTCAGAAAGGAAAAAAAAGGTTAGCTTATCCCCGCCTTTCTTCCTCCGCTTCCTTTTTCTCCACATAATTTGTACTCTTCTCTCCGCTCATCGCCTCTCTCCAGACTTCAGGTTTGTTTATACCCAAACAGATGCCTGCACTCCAGATAAAAACCCAGCGATCCCTCGTTAAACATTACCTCTCATCACCTGAAGAGTCAAACAAAGAGCACACAAATGAGACGGTGAATAAAACAGCCATTGTAATTGATAAAAAAAAACTTAAAAAGAAACAACAGAAGTACAAGGGAAATGTAAAAGCAAAACATAACACGAGTGCCATGTGTCATTACATGGCCCTCGCAATGGGAAATAAATGCAAATGTTCAATTCATAGTGTGAGCCTAATGATGGCACGGGAAAAAAAAGAGAAATAATTTCAAATTCAACAGAAGAGTGCCGCTTCCGCAAGTTTGCGCCTCTGATAAGAGACAGAGAGAAAAACATAGGAAGCCTCTGATCTTGCAGTGATATTAAAAGGCGAGCGAGAGAGAGAGAGAGAGAGAGAGAGAGAGAGAGAGAGAGAGAGAGAGAGAGAGAGAGAGAGAGAGAGAGAGAGAGAGAGAGCGGACGTGAGGGATGAAAGACACGGGGAAGACATGAGAAAGTTGAAGCAGAAAGGTGGGGCTTTAAAAAGGCAGTGATGGGGTGCTGCTGTGTAACTACCACCTCCAGGCAGAAATACCAGATGGAGAAGGGACCGGGACAGACAAGAAAGAGGAGATGCATCATTACTAAATCAGGTTGTTTCCTCGTTTGCTCTTCTTTATCCAGTATGCTGCAGGGTCCTCCCTCATCTCACTCGCCTCCTTCACTGTCAGCAACAACGGATCACAAAACTCTCGGTTCTGACAGTATCGCGGTTTCGAGTCACGGATCGGATAAGCAGGGAAAATATAACTTTTAGAAATCTCTTGATTGCCAATCATCGATGAGCCATATTATGGGCTGATGCAGATCGTGTTTGTTATTAATTTGTTATAGCAGCTAGTATACAAGGTTCCAGACTATTGTTTTCACCACGGTTTCCATAAAATATAATCTCAACCGCCCCAAAGGTCAGTGAAAAGGTCAAAAAATCTCATGTTATCCTTCTACTTCATTACAGTCATCTACACCTTCCGTATGGATCACAGACCAACCACGGTCCGATACGCCACTGCTCTCTACTACTCTCTACTGTCCCTTATCTCTTGTCCAAAAAGACTTGAAGTACGGCTTAAGTCAATAAGCCTCATATATAAGAGGATGCTGAATTTGAAGTGCCTCCTTTAGAAACAAGTGTTTTTCCAGTTGAGCGTTCGCTGCTCCTTGCGTGGCTGCTGCTTTTGACACAGTCCATCAATTCAGTTATCTATTATTTTGAAGGCCCAAAGTGATCAGAAACCAAGCCAGCATAATGCTACTGCTAATATCTCAATTGTATCTCAGACTCAGATCGGTGCATCTCAGTGCCTAGAACTGATACAGAACAGTCGCTTTCCAGTTAGTCTTTGAAGACCAGAAAGAGGCAGGCACATATTGAACCTGTGAGGCCGAAACTGAATTATTGAGTTAGTCTTGCTAATTTATACTGCAATTTAAAGGAAAAAAAGGGAAAGAAACAAAGTGAAACCATTCAAATTTAGAAGAGGTGTCCAACTTGGTCCTAACAGTCACCGTGGCCAAATCATTTCTAGAATCTGATCACAGCAAAAGTAATGCGGCGCGAGCAATTACTCTATAAAACGTCAGATAATTGTGCAAAGTGTCCATCAAAACTCCCCTGTCCTCCAGGTGACTCCATCAGATTGCTTTTTTTTAATTTATTTTTTTTTTAGACCAATTGTAATTGACATTAGAGAGGCCAATATTCCGACACCAATTAAATGCCCTAATACAGGAAATAGAAACAAATCAGCCAATCATTTGATCATTATCTAAATGTCCTGCGGTATCTCACTCACAAACACGTTCTGTTTACCTGACTGTGATGCTCATCTGGTTTACTTCTCATGAGAGCATATTAATTACCGCTGCGCGTTCGCCTGCTGCTGGGACAAACAAAAGCTCACGTCCACGCTGACTGACTCGGTGTCTGTACGTATAAGTGTCTGCGTGGCCGTGTCTTTATGTCTCTGAATATATGTAAAGCCATCGCTCATGTGGGCAAGAGCGGTTAGGGTCTCTGTCGGAATAATGGCTCAGCTGATTAAGCGGCTCAGAGATCGATTGGCCAGGCCTGGCTGTAACAGATTCATTAGAACAGTGATAGATCAGTGAGATCTGGCTGCAGCTGTTCCGCCTGACTCCGGACAGCACGGCCTGGTAATGGACATCATCCGTCTGTCTGTGGATCACAATGTGTCCCCACACACACACACACACACACACACACACACACACACACACACACACACACACACACTGCTGTATGTGCGCAGTATACGCGGAGGCTACACACATCTCCTCTTTTCTTCAATCACCTCAAACAACCAGGCGGGGGAGAAGGGAGTGGCGGGGAGGTAAATAGGGATGAGGAAGAAGGCGGAGAAGGGCGGAAACTATTTTGGGATTAAAGGCCCTGTTGATCTATTCCTGTTTTCAGCATCCTCTCTCAATCTTCAACTTTTACACTCTGCCTCTCTTTCTTTCCTTATTCCCATCTATCTCTATCGTCCTCAAAGCTTTCCCAGTTATGCACTCGCTCACGGCTCATCTCGTTTTGTTTGACTTCCTGGTACCCGAAATCTCTCTGTCCTCATCTCTTTTTTTTATCTCTTCTTCTTCTTCTTCTTCTAATTCTTTGCGAGTACTTTGTTCTGCCCTGGAACTCAGATAAAACCATTGCCTGACGTACAGACTGATAGCGCAGGGGACGAGAGGACAAACACACACAGTCATACACAGGTGTGTGTGTGTGTGTGTGTGTGTGTGTGTGTGTGTGTGAGTGAGTTTGTAAATGGGTGTGAATCGTGGCTTCATTTTAGCGAGGCTTTAACAAATGATGACAGTCCAGTGAAAATTAAAGCACCACCCACACAGTCTTTCAGACCGTGGTGTCAGTGCAACAACTAATGAACAAATGGGATATCTGTGTGCTTGTGTTAAACTGTGAACTTCATTTGTGCGTAGATGTGAATGTGAGCGTTTATTGGTGGGAGAATGAGACACATTACTGGCTCTATGAACCTCAATATGCACAACTTAATTACAGCATGTTTGATGAAAAGTCCAGCTTCATTCCTTACCTTGATGGTGATACGGTCAAAAGATTCTTTTGTCAAGCTCAATCACCATACTGCATGTTTCTGTTTGAATAGTCTTCTGTATCGAGACTTATTTCTATAGATTTAGAGCTGATAAAGACCATCGTCGTCATCATAACGCATTTAAAATTAGTTCTTTACTTAGTTTTGCCATGTACGCATATAGATATGAGTTATAGCAATGTTGACTTTTGATATAAGATTCAATATCATCTGGAACCTGGTTATTACAATATCAAGGTATATCTTATGAAGTGTCTTTTCTAGGTTAAATGATGCTTTGCAGTTAATTGTGTGACCTTGTTTGTGTGTAGCATAAACGTATTTATGTTATAAATCTGATGGTTTTTTTCTTCATTAGCTGTGCTAATGAATGAGTTTTATTTTGTTTCTGTCAAGTAGGGATAAAGTGTGTTTTGATGAGGTAAAATGAATGTTGTCTGACTGGAGTCTGGCGGCTTTGAGGAGAGCATATTAAATGTAAGTTGTGTGCGTTCATAAGTTATACTCCTTATTTATTTATTATATACTCACTTAACGGGCGTCACATAGCGTAGCGTCAGAAAAAGGGATATAAATCCACCCGGGTGTCGTGTTTCCATCGCCGACGATCGGACCACTTCGTCTTTTGGATTTCAAATGAAATGTGACAATCCTGTTAGGAATTTGTTATGAAATACTCCAATATTTGAGGTTGTCATATAGTCTGAGATTTGCTCATTAACTAGCGTTACAATTTGCCTCTCATTCTCACACACTGATGGAGGAATAAATGAGTTTGAGGTTCAGCGTCTTGCTCAAGGACACTTGAACATGCGGAGAGGAGGAGTCAGCCCTGCGATTAGTGGACAACGTGCTCTGCCTCCTGAGGCACAGGCACAACTAAACACTTTCTCAGCTGAATTTCCATAAAATGTAAAAAACATATTGCTAAGTGAAGCAACCGACGACACCATCGCCTCACTCTCTTTGCCCCCCTCCCTCCTTCCTCAGCACCTCATCATCTGCCCTCCTATTTCCCTTTATCTTCCTTCTGTTCCACCAGTCCAATCTCTCCCCATCATTCACCAGCTCTGCCCCCCCCCCCCCCCCCCCCCCCACCCCCCCTTCCCTAAATCTCTCTTTCACTTCTGTTGCTTCAAATTAACATCTGCTGACTGGCCTGCTGCTCCAATAACCTGTTACGCCCAGCAGGAAGCTCTGACACACAGAGACAATCAGTGTGTTCGCATGCACAATAATATTTCATTTATATTCGGGATACTCCGAAAACTGTTTATGAAAAGCCTGAACATAGCCAGTGTGTGCTGATTCAAGCTGGCATATGAACAGCGTATCCCGTCGGGCCGCTCGGTTTGGAGTCGTGAAGCCTCGCGTACTTTCACACAGCGATGAGTATCAGAATGAAGCACCAGTACTGAACACAGTGGGGAAACTAAAACGTCTGTCTCCATGTACGCAGCGTCCAACATGAGGCTTTAGCTGGAATGAAACTGCTATTCCCAATATTGCTGTTAATGCACACACACACACACACACACACACACACACACACACACACACACACAGAGACAGATTTGGGTTGCAGGGTGCACAGCGATGTGGCCATAAGGAGCAGCGGTGTGACTGACAGGATCATTAAAATCACGAGCCCCATGCTACTTATCTGCGCACTTGACACCTCATTCTGCATCTCGTGTGTGCTCGTGCATTTCATCTCTGTGAGGGAGCTGAGGCGGTGTCCCTACTAAGCGTTTGCCTGGAGAAGTGCAGATGTAGACGGTGCATCGACTCTTGTTTTTTTTGGCCTTGCTCTATCCAAACTTCTCAACTGAACAAACGTATCCACACACTTGATGCACGTTTGAGCCCGGAGCCCACCACCATCGTCGTCAGAATGTCTCATCGCCACAACCTCCCTGTCATAGTTCAGCCCCGCTATGTTGGAGCAGCTAGGTAGCAGTCGATCACCGCTAGACAGTAAGGGGGTAGGAAACAACTGTCAGAATTCCTCATATTTTAACCACTGGGCCTGTTTGGCTCCCTTTTAGACAATGCTGGTTCACACAATGCTCACATACAGAATCGACCGGAGAGTCATACATCACGATGCCATGACAACGATGTCCAGATGTTGGAAGAAACCCGCGTGACATTCAAACTTTTAGAGCTTCTCCCTGCTCCTGTTCTCTGGCCTCTCTAGCTCCTCAACCTCTGCTCCTTCATTGATTCCTAGAGACTTGTCCCATCCAGTCAGTGACTCCTGGCCTCCTTCCTCTCCCTCTGGACACCTTTCTCACTACCTGCCTTTCCGTTGTCTTCTTTTGGCCTATTGAGTATTTCCTTCGCGAATGGAAAAAAGGATTTAAAGACGGTTTTAAGTGGCCGTGTTGAAATGCGCCGTCAAAGCCTTCTACATGGGCATCCGTCTTAATCTCTTTCATCATGCTGTACAACACGCACGCAATTAAATCCATAACTAGGTGTAACAAGTAGAGCGCACACACATCGTACAGCCACACACAGTTTGCTCGTCATGCTGACACAGAGGACAGTTTCCTGTCCATCCTACCATCGCCCACGTCTCTCTGTCCGTACGACGGGGTTTTAATTATAACACCACAGAGGAGCCTCATTACACTGAGAGAGAAAGAGAGAAGGGACTGAGACAGGGAGAGGAGAGAGACAGAGAGAGGAAAGAGACAGAGGGAGGAGACGGGGATCAACAAAGGCGAGTCTGATCCCTTTGCAACTGACATATTGAATGCAATAATTCCAGACAGAACCAGTAGTAGCAGGAATTAATCAAAGAACTGATTCATTAGCCAATCCTCTTCATAAAAACCACTGAGTATTAGTGCCTATTTGTATGATCGTATATGTGTGTGTGTGTGTGTGTGTGTGTGTGTGTGTGTGTGTGTGTGTGTTCCGCGTCTGTAAACTTTAAACGAGCAGACTTTCGACACAAAGGAGATCGCTGTAGTGCTCACGCAAGGTTAGATCTTTGAAATTAACCTTGCAGGTTACAGTAGTGTGTTGGACTTCAGCATACTGGTGCTCATTCTCCGAGGTTTACATGCAATTAAATGCATCAGTGATTTTGTTAAGTGACCTTCAGGATGGTTATCTTCATAACTAGCCTTTGGACAGCTTTGCACACAGCCTTCCTACGCAATCTACTCAAAAAGGTCGACTTGGGCTGGACCGTAGATTTGTCACGGCATATAAATAATTATGGAACCGCCATATTCTGCAATCTTACTCTCCAGTATTTAAGAAAGCGAGACATTTATTGCCGAAAAACCTAATTTTACTTGCAAAAGGTCAATAAAGAAAGACATTTTTGGAGTACCAACCATTCTTACTTCAATGCATAGCGCACAGAGTAGAAGCTGTGAAGGATGTAGAAGGATATTCAGCTATTTTTATCAATTTTAGTCCAGCTACAACTGAAAGAAATGTCCTCATTGAACCACAGCAGTAAAAGTGAAGCTTTTTCTAGCCGTGTGATATTCGAGAGCTATCACAGATGGTCACAGAATGAAGGCTGCTGTGCAAAAATGTTGAGTTATTTGGCAAGAAAGCCTGAACACACTGAAGCCCATGTGGTGTTTTCTTTTATCTCAAAAACTCTATTTTCAAATGAACTTGTTGAAATCGGTGTCTGCAGAAACTGCTGTATCTGGCTGCCTTAAGACAACCGCATGCACAAAATGCAGGACCAAAATAAGCGTCAGTGTTTGCTTGTTGCTGCCTCTGAAACGCCTCTGGACAGTCACAGTGTAGACATGACAGCTGAAGTGCTGAGCGGAGTGAGAATTGTTTATTAAGAGTTGTAAAATGTGAATGTATATAATTACTGAACATGTGCAAACTAGTAAGTTACTACACACCTGTGGTTAAACACTCCCGTGCTTGTCCACTTGTTTTGTTCCCTGATAATGCTACATTGTGAACAACAAATCTAGGTAAAGAGCTAGTTAAGCTTAGCGGTTAGCAGCCGGTGGGCAGCACAGTCCTGCCTGGCTAAATAACGGAGCTAACAGCTAACGTTAACGGAGCTAACAGCTAACGTTAACGGAGCTAACAGCTAACGTTAACGGAGCTAACAGCTAACGTTAACGGAGGTAGCATTATGTTGTGATGCGTTCAAGCTCTATTCAGTAAAACAGTAGCTTTGGTCGAAGGTAAATTGTAACTCTATTATGATGTGTTGAAATTAAATCTTGTAAAATGTAGTTTTTGGTGAGAAACTTGAATTATAACTGTTGTTAGACAAAACTAAATATGTTTGATAGATATCAGAGAGGGAATTATTACTTGTTTAACTTCCTGTTCAACACTAGCTCTAAGCAGCTTATCATATATAATCACAACAACTAATTCCAAGCTTTTTTGTTAATCAGAGTATGAAAGAAAGTACAATCATTAATTTCCTAACTTTTATGCAAATAACCACGATAGATAATAATAATAAACTGCAAGTGAGCCAGAGTTAGCCAGAGAGGCTAGTTTCCATCTGCTGTCCCTGGCCAGATGTTTGAAGGCAGCCTAAAATTACAAGATTTCATAAAAATGGAATTTAAATTCATAGATAAACAGACAGTAACGTATAGACAAAACCAATACACATATAAGCAAAAGAAAAGTGTACATAAGACGCTATTCAGATTCAGTATCAGGAAGGAAGAAGTGGTATCAGAACATCTTAATGGTTTATTAGCTAAAAACAGAGCATGGGTGAGGATCCGTCAAACAATACTGTAAAATATTTACTCCATAAACTGTCTCAAAAAAGTGAGAAATTAGCTTTGCAGTTTCCTAAACTAGCTGATTAAAAAAGAAAAGAACAGCAAATCCTCCACATTTGAGAAACTAGAACTAGGAAATCTTTTCAATTAATAATAATTATCAAAATACTTGTGTCTTTCCTCATCAAGCACCAATAGACTCATCACCAACAGGTGCACCAAGTGGCTTTTGTACTTTTTGGACCTCACACCTCTTGTGCGTTTTGTTGAGTGCGATGCTCTTTTCCTCTACCTTCAGGACTAAACGTGGCAAAACTGTCCTTACTGCAATTAATACCATCAGTCAGGAAATAATCAGAACTGAGAGCCGCTGCTGTCGCCAATTATAGTGTAGCCAAAAAGAAATGCTACGCAGGAAGTTCCCTGTCAGCTAATGAGAGACGAGTCAAACAGACAACATTTTTATCTCCCTGCTAAATAAAGCATATTGGCAGCTGCTTCCAAACAAAACCAAGTAGAAAGAGGAAAGATTTTGCGTCAGTGTTCAGTGTGTACACCTGTGCTTGCATCAGGGGGCCGGTGAGTTGCTACACCGCATCCAATTTGGCATTCGTTTTGTTGTGGGGGGGGGGGGCCACCAGCCAAAACGTCTGGGAGAGAATCTCTACTCCACAAGTCTGTTGCTACTCTCACTGGTATGACTCAAAATCTCCTGAGTCCTTTTCCCCAAACGACACAAGACGCTGCAGACGACGCGTCTCCACATGGAGCACACCGAGGCAGCTCGCGGCACAGATCATTACGTTGCCATGCTGGTTAGAGAGGTTTCTATGGTTTTCCTTGAAGACCACCAAAGCATGAGGCAGCGAAAAAACACCTTGAGCGCGTGATGCAGCACTGAACACAGGGATACGGAGGATTGTCTGATCCTGAACCTTTAAGCTTTTAAATGAGGACTCACAGGTGTCGGGGTCTGCGACACGACAACAAACTAACACACACACAAACACACACACACACACACACACACACACACACACACACACACACACACACACACACACACACACATGTGCATACACTCAAACCACATGCTTTCCACCCAACAAAAACACAATCACAAACTCACTCGCTCCGGGACACTAAAATACCTCCAATTAGACGCGCCATAGAACTGGCATGGGACCTGGAGCAAAGACACACACGGATGTTTAGACGCGCACAAACACACACACACACACACACACACACACACACACACACATGCACAGAAAGATCCACGGCAGGCTCTCATTTAAGAGTCAGTGATGTGGAAAGGGAACATCTGGGAAAGAGGGGAAGAAACAAATGACACAGAGACACACAGGCATGCAAAAAACACAAACGTAATCGCCGAGCGCACACACACACACGCTTACACACACACACACACACACACGCTTACACAAACACACTTACGCAAACAGGTTGCAGTGTTCGTGAAATACTTCAAAACGTGTGTTCATAAAAGCTTCTTTTTTTTTAAACAGACAGTAAGCTGTGTGTCATGTGCCATATGCTGTTCAAAATGTTCCAAGCAAAACGTTCTCTTCTCTTCTTTCATATCTACTTCCCCAACCAGTCCTGTGTGTGTATACACTGTGTGTGTATACACTGTGTGTGTGTGTAGTCTGGGTTATAGGGAGGCCGTCCTTCAGGCCACTCCGTCACTTCCCAGGGCGACAGGCCTTGCTCGGTGGAGGCGGGGGGAGAGAAGGGGAGAAATGGGAGTGATGTAAAATGGCAGACACCAGGGGAGTCTCAGACAGGAGGCGTAATCAAACTCAGACAGACTCTCTTCCAATCACTAAGCCGTGGTAATCAAACTCAGACTCCCACACCTTCCCCAACACACACACATGCAGTGGTTAAGGCTATGAAAGGTTATGAGGTTACAGAGCAGTCAACCTGTCCCTCAGCTCTCCGTTCACCTTCGTCTTCTGCGTTGCCGCCGCGTCTCTTCGTCTCTGCTTTGTGATCGCTCTTCTCTATATTTGCACTCTATTCCGCCAGCGCGCTGTTTACGGTGCTTGAGAGAATAACTGGCTGCTGAAGGTCTCTGTTCTTTATTCAGCAGAATCAAACTCGAATCATTAATGTGCAGAACTACGAGGCTTCAAAGACAAGCTGGAAATTTCCCTCTTTCTTCCAACTTTCTTGTGCGCGAGAGAACTTGGTCCTAGAAACTTTGCAGAAAGTTTCACATTCACTTCTGCCATACGCTAATTATGGAGGTACAGTATGTAGAGCATTTTAAAAAAGGGGAACTACGCACATTTTAATCATCAATCAGTGAAAAAAAAGGAGGTGGGAAAGGTTTTCTTTGGTTCTAGAGGGCGCTCTGTGGAGTCGGAGTGATGTCACAGAAGTCAGCTTGGCTTTGGAGACAGACTGTATAAGACAAAGCTCCGTGTTACAACATCACAAAGCGGTGTTGTGGAATTTAAAAGACGTGAGCATTTACGCGGCAGCAAGGGTCTAACGACAAGATGCAATCAATTGCATTCGGGGGCTAAAAGTCAGGGTCTGCTGCATGGATCGATTCAAAAAAAAGAAAGAAGAGAATCTGTCTTGCAAGTTCCCAAACTTCATGTAAAGGAAATGCTTAACCGCTGGAGTGCCCGTTTTAAAAAGGAAGCACTCTGCAAGCCGTGCTTCTATGTCAGCACGTGATATTCTCAGCTATTTTTTTGCAGTTCAGCAATCACTAACAAGCGTGACATTACTGTCTTCTCTATAGAAAAGATAAAGGCAGCTGATCAACTATTGAGCCCAGAGCTGAGATAGCATTTAAAGTGCTACGGTAATTATATCGGCTTGTATGCGTCAGCCACAATCTCCTACCCTCTCTTTCTCCCGCCTACCCTGCGCGCCCTCCTCTTGTGTATATATATATACGAGATCCAACGCATGTGGGATCATAACTTCTTCATCTCCGGGCCGACTGAGGTCTCGAGCCGTTTTGTCTGCACGCGTCTTTTTGATGATCGGTCGAGATGTATGCGGAGTGTTTTCTGGGCATGCGTCTTTCGCGTGCATACGTTTCATGTGCGTGGGAGATCACTCCCTCCAGTGACTCCTCTCTTTGGGGATATTCTGCTGCTCTAATGGTCTGATGTGCAAAATCTACAAAGACCTCCAGCGCTGTGAACTGAAGAGCAGCACACAGACATGCCCACACTCTTCTGGGCAAGAGGGAGACTGACTGCTGTTTTGACTGACAGGCTGAGGTGTGTGTGTGTGTGTGTGTGTGTGTGTGTGTGTGTGTGTGTGTGTGTGTGTGTGTGTGTGTGTGTGTGTTAAAGAGAGACAGGGAGGGAGAGATGATAGCAGGTATGCATGGAGCTTAATTAATTGGAGAAGGGATGCTCATCTCCTGTCACTAACAGAAATACCCAGAGGCCATTAGAATTCTTTCCTTCTAATGCAAAAGCAGTGAACACACAAGGGTATGCCGTCACTAATTGACCAGATCTGCACCTTGACTCCGACCCTCCCTCTCCGCAGCGGCCGTGCTGAAGTGATTTGTTACGTTGATTAACTCGATATTTGGACGGCACATGTTCGTCGTTGCATATTTAAGAGTCATCCTCTATCAATCTGTCATGTTCAGTAATGCAGTGTCAACTGACGGAAAACGTCCTCTGTGACACCATATGTTGTCGCCGGTGATAAAAAAAAAAAAAAAATTAAAATTAAAAAGGAAGAAAAATAGCTCCAGTGGCTGTTTATTTCAGAGGCGGGCTGTTCCTCCAGTGATTACAGTGTGTGACCTCTCACCAAGCTGTTGAGCTGCTATCAATTGTAGCTGTTCCAGCTCCAACGCGGATGACAGTTAGTGCTTTTTTTTTTTTTTTTTTTTTTTTTTTCCCAGCAGTCCAGGCCACACTTACAGGATAGTGGTCAGGGACATGCAGATAATGGATCTGTCAAGTGGGCAGGTCGCACAGCTGGCTGTGCACCACTTTCCTCCGCTCTTACTGGGCTTTGTGGATTAGCCGAAAGATTTTGAGCCTCAATCTTCACAGGGCGCAAATGTTACAAGCAGGTCTCATAAAAGTGACTGCATCTTAAGTGTTGAATGTGCACCGAGACACAGAAAAAGAGCTCTCTCCGCCAGCAGTCTCGAAAATAACAGGTTGTTGGTCATGTTCTCAGTCTACATCCGTGCCTCACTTCATTAACTCTCCCTTTCTCTGTCTCTTTCTCTACCAATCCTCTTTCTCTTGTTCCTCTCTGCTGAGCACAACGCTCAAATCAAAGTAAGAAAGGGAAAGAATAGGAAATAGGTATCTCATTTATTCCGGCGAATTTCTGAAAGGAAAGACAAACATTTTTAGAAATAGAAAATTTGACAGACAGCTATGAACTTCTGTCTTCAGATCCTGCTTAATGGCATGGAAAAGTGAAAAGAGGGGAGACAGGAAATGGAAGGAGACAGAGATAGGACAGGAAATGTGAGAGAGAGAGAGAGAGAGAGAGAGAGAGAGAGAGAGAGAGAGAGAGAGAGAGAGAGAGAGAGAGAGGGGAACAAGAAACACAATTTGCATGAGTTTATTCACACGTTTGTTGTGTTGGAGGTCAGTTAACCTGGTGATTCGCTCCCTTGACTGGTCTCTATCCTCCATAGGTTAATAGGCCCAGTCTGCTGCTCAGTGAGCACACTCAATACAGGCATCTTCATCAGGTCATGATTTACTGCTGAATTATTTATTGTTTTGCATCGTCCTCTTGCAGGGTATCAGTGTAGTTTGCATTGACACATGTAAAGTGATCCAAAGTTCCAAACAAATCACATCTGCAACGTCTCCATTTCCAAAACCAACCGACCGACCAATGGGCTGTTAAGAGGTCTAATGTGGAGGAGTGAAAATAAAGCAAGGAGAAATATGTTTCATTGTTTGTTTGTCTTTGTCTTTTTTTTCCTTTCACATCTCGCTCCTCGCATCCTTGTGACTCTCTCACTTGTCCGCCGGTTTTTATTTCATCCCTCTTTCCTCTCTTCCTCTTCCTCTTCCAATCTCGATAACAAATAACTCAACCACACATGCTGCTTTATAGCGAAGGATATTCACCCAAGAAATGTTTATTGTATAAAAAACACACGGATAAAAAGAAACACACACACACACACACACACACACACGCAGACGTTTATGACCGAAGACTGATCAGTGAAGCCTAACTATAGCCTTACAATTCCTAAAAGACGCCCAGGGGAGTACTCCCCTCTGACAGCTGTAACAAGGTACTGTGCGTATATTTATGTGATTGGGTGTGTGTGTGTGTGTGCGTGTGTGTATTTGTGACAAAGGATGCCAAAGGATACAACCCTGTAAAGAGAATCTAATTAAAACTCTATACAGCCACAAGGGACGGAGTGCTCCCTCTCTCCTCCTCCTCTCATTTAACCATAGCGAACACTTGGGCTGAAGGACTGTTAGACAGTATAGTCTATCCTCTGGCCTCCAAGGAGAAGCGATACAGAGAGAAGGACATAAAGTGATTCAGCGATAAAGGCTGTGACAGGGACACAGAAGGGGGAGGCAAAAAAAAAGAAGAAAAAAAAAGTCACACAACTTATCAGCTCCTGCGAGTGCAGCCGGCTTCTTTCTACATGGAAAAAGAACGAATGCCATTCACCGACGTTCACTCGCCAAAAAACAATTCGTTCCTTCAGGATTTTTCTAATTTAAAAAGGGAGCTAGCATGACTTCACATAAAAACACATATCAAGAGTCTGCGGTCACCAACAACTAGGCAGCAGCGTGTTGATCAGCATCTAAATCTGGGCTATGATAAATAATAAACGCAACAACTCAAACCCAAGCCAAGTCTGCATGTCTTGGTTGCCGCCTGCTTTATTGGAGTGACAGGGGTTAGCCTGGAAGCTAATGACGGTGCAGGTTCACTTAAGGTGGGCTGACCTTTTAGGTGGACCAGCTATTGTCATTTTAGCAACAAGCCGCTCACAAACAAACAGCCTAATCTGAAATGTCAAGAAGGGATGAAGGTATGAAAGGCCACAATAAAGCTCACCAGGCCGGTGTTTGTTCTCAGTCAAAATCAGCTGTGCGTTCAAAAAACCACGACATTGACTCGTAGCACCACTTAACATCAGTCTGCGATCGTGACTGGACAGCTGTATTTTGTAAGGCTGCCCGAGTATTTAGTCTCCTTTCTCGTTCTGCGTAGTGTTCCAATCATATGATGTCAATAATCTAAGCTTCTCAACTTAATAGTCCTCCAGTATTTGGATCAAGGAGGTTTTCTAATGTGTCAGATATGTGTTTTTTTTTCATTTGCAGGTTGTGTCTACGGGTTGTCGACAGTAATCACGCCGCCACTCAAGTCTCCTTCTAAACCAAATAGTGCAGATTTCAACTGAATCTTTGAGTTTTGTTTTTCTCATCAAACTGGATGAAATGCTAACAAATCCCGACCCTAGTGACAACGCAGAGAACCCAATCAAGCTTCCCAAAGGCCTGGAAAAGGTGAAACAAAGTCAAATAATGAGGAAGTAGCAATTTCTCAAAGACTCTGAAAATCTTCTAATCCACGATCAGTCAAATTTGATTATGGAATAAGCTAAGCTCCTTAGTGAGATTTAAATCTGCTGCCTGGTTTCACTTCCACCAAGTTCATTCCATTTTGATATTACACCCGAACCTTTCGGAACCAGTCGGAACCAGTCGGAACGCCACTTTACCTGAGATGCTCAGGTAGACGGCGGGACTCGTCACATTCTCTCCCGTCATCTCGTTCACCGCCTCGACGTGGTAGCGTCCGGCGTCTGCCGCCGTGGTCGCCAAGACGACCAGTTGATTGTCCAGAGTGATTGCACTGCAGGGGAACAAACAAAACACACAGAATTAGAAAACCCAATAACATCAACCCGAAAGCAAAACGTGCCTCCTTCAATGCTCCGTCTCAGACAACAACACAGCTCAAACTAAGACTCTGATAAGAGGAGAGTATTTGGCGCATGGATCATTTAGAATTCATGGGGGGGGGGGGACATTGACTACATTCATCAGAAAGGAAAGAGGATTCAGGGAGCTTAAACAAATCTCTCCTCCTGTCTCAGATTGATATGTGGCTCATTTTGTGTCTCTTTCCTTCTGCTGGCCATTCTCGTTGTTTGTGTATTGTCTTCTGTTCTTCCCTTCTTTACACTGATCCATCCTCATTTCCCCCACGTATACCAGCAGCAATCAATACAGCACAAACATGCAATGTGCGCACACACACACACACACACACACACACACACACACACACACACAACCACAGACACAGAGGATCCAACGGTGCTCTCACACGAGCACACGGAGATAAGAAACAATGACTTACTAACGTACCGCGTGTTGCTTTTTCACGGGAGCATTATAGCAAGAGTTGATTTCGGAGGGAAGACGGTGTGTGTGGGTGAGGGTAGCGGGAGGGAGTCGAGGAAAGTAAAAAAATATATTCGTTGAGCTCAGATTTTCATGCGTTTGAACTTGCGTGCCTGGGAACGGATGCCGGCAGGCAGGAAGCGCGGGATGATGTTTTTAGTGATGCTACTTGTGTTTTCAGCACGTCAGAGAATGTAAATCTCCCAATATTCTAACCTGAGAGCTGACACTGAAATAAAATCAATACGACCAAAGGGAGAATAAAGCATATTAAAGGGAGATGATAGTCTTTTATTCTTATGCAGTCTGATTCTGTGGCCCAGCAACACAGCTGCATTATGTATGCTGTGTTAAGATTGTAAAGCCCTGCAAGACAAAACTTGTAAATTTGGGGTTACATTAATAAAAAGCAACAGAAGAAAACACACAGAAAAGGCGTGTGCTGTCATTTGGAAAGACGTCGTTTTAAACAGAAATGTCTGCATGTGTGTGCTTCTGTTGTTTGTCTGTGAGCGTTGTGAATTGGCAGTGCTGAATTGGCAGCGATGTGTGCTCTCCAAAACCGGATGGGCAGAGTGCCAGTTGGGCGTGGTTTCCACTCCATTATAATTCGTCGCAGCACATGCCACTTATCCCGATCTGAATTGACTCCATACCACGTGCGCCAACAAAAAGCTGAGTCATGACTAAAAGGAAATCCAGGTATGCGCTCCACAGGGCTATTAGCAGAGCGAAGAAACAATAAAGGGACAAAGGTGAGTCCAACTGGCAGGGCTCCAGACCGAGAACCATCACAGGCTAATGTCTGCATCCCTCCCAGAGGAACTGCACACGTTCTACGCATGCTTTGAGACCAGCTCCCCAGCCGAGGAAGTACAAAAGACCGCTGCCCACTAGTAATATCCAGGGCAGATGTGTGCAGATGTTTTAGAAGGATTAACCCATGCAAAGGCGGCTGGACCTGATGGCATCCCTGTCTGAGCTCTCAAGGCGTGTGCCGATCAGCTGGAAGATGTTTTTCACAGACATGTTCAACCTCTCACTGGTCCAGTCTGTCGTCCCCACCATTGTCCCTGTCCCCAAAAAGACCAAAGCCCTCTGCCTGAACGACTACCACCCAGTCGCACTCGCCTCCAATCATCACGAAGCGCTTTGAGCGGTTTAGTCTAATCCCTCATCCCCTCCCTGACTCACTGGACCCACTTCAGTTCATTGATCAACGCCATCAGCCGATCCTCAACACTGCCCGCTCCCACCTGGACCAGAGGAACACCGTCTGTGAAAATGATGTTCACAGAGCATGGATCAGCATTCATCAATCACTCAATCAATAACCACAGACGGCGACGAGACGGTCTACGGAGAGGAGGTGAGAGCCCCGACATCTCGGTGCCAACGACCTCCATCACAGCGTCATCGTGGACTACAGGAAGAGACGGATCCATCACCATCATCATCATCAACGGGGCCGCTACAGCGGAGAGAGCCAGCAGATCACCACACAGACTCCATCCCCATGATGTCTTCCAGTCTGAGGAGGCTCATCGTGGACTCCAGGACGCGCTGCGTATATTTATTTATCACTTCTCATTATGCATACACATGTACTATAATTGATTATATTCAGTTGATTCATTTGTAATACAGTCGACCATAAATCTGTATAACTTTACTTATATTTTATTTATGTTTATAGTTGAGCAGTATATATTATCTTTTATATTGGATTTCTCATTTTGCTCTTACTTTGATGTGATTCTCCCTTCTTTTATACGTATCTAATGAGCGCTGTTGGAAGGAGTCTGGGATCCAAGACGTTCATTGCCAACGACAGCTTCGCTGTAATTGTTGTGCATATGACAGTAAAGACCTTGAAATAGAAAAAAAGACGCCGTACCGTCTTTGCCAACACTTTAAATCTGGAAAATATTTAATTAAAGTTTAGCACGGCATCTTGACTACCTGCTGCTGTTTGATTATCAGATGATAAGAGATTTGGCGCCACGACTTCCACCTCACATACCACCTGCAGCAGGGACGTGCGGTGAGGTTGGTGGCTGGTGAGGCACTGGAACTACATGAGTCAGATTTACTATATATGAACCCAATAGAGAAGCTTAAATCACCATTCAATTGGCAGCTTGCACATTGACTACTGGTTGGCGATAATCTGTGTAACAACCCCGGATGTATAAAGAGAACAACAAACACATAAAAGGTTACTTTACCTGTCAGACGTTGAATTGCTGTTGATTTGGTGATATTTCCCTGTTTTTTTAGACATTTTTAAGTTTAGATATTGAATCTTACATGTTTGCGGTCAAAGCAAAACATAAGAAGAAGAAGAGAAGTGTAGAAGAAGAGCAACGACAGAACAAGCATAAACCCGACCCGTGGGCTCTCGCACGCCCCCTTCAGTGAGGCAGAGGTACTGTTTGCCCCTCTGTGCTTTTTCACTGCGGTTTAATGTCAGATCAGCAACACTAAATATGTTCTACACAGACGTGAAATACATTACCTATTCTATGTAAAGAAAGGACATATCATAAAAGAGTCTACAAATATTACAGTGGTGACAAACAATGAGAAAGCAAAAGACTTTTGCTCAACCCAGTTAGTGAGGGAATCACAGTCTGAGGTGAGGCTCACGTGTCTCCTCTCTGTTTGAACAGGACATGCGCTATTTCAGCGATTTTGATTATAAAAATGCTTGAAATGATTGGAATCATGGAGAAATTACATTTACAGCACAGATCAGTAGAGAAATATTAATATTTATTTTATTTTAGCATTATTTGTGTTTTACTCTGCCTCCCCTGACCACATGTCCCTGACCTGCACTCCATTTAGGTGTTGCTGCAGCGGGCGCAACCAAATTGAGCCCAACCAATATGATCTCCCATCATCCACAGCTTAGAGATGATTACGTTGATGCACCCATGAACATGAGATCCTGATAGTCCCTTAAACATGGAGGTGTTTGTATGAGCAGCACACGAAGATAGGACTGATTGAACTACATATCGATCGAGGAGAGGAGATAACGCGGGGCCTGTTTGACACACACACACACACACACACACACACACACACACACACACTCGCGTACAGACAGAATTCTTCAGGTCTAATTTTATTCAGTGTGATTTCCCAGGAGAGCATCCACAAGAGCCGGAGACTCAACACCAACACTGACACTGTCTATTCTTGTGAGTGCATGTTGCTTCGTGTGTACATGTATGTGTGTGTGTGTGTGTGTGTGTGTGTGTGTGTGTGTGTGTGTGTGTGTGCGCACTCAACCGCATCTCTGCCTGGAACAGAGGCTTTAAGCGAACCGTTCTCCTGCTCTCTCTGCGACTTCTTCCACAGTGAGGATAGATGCCGCGTCCTCGCCGAGGTCTATAATGCAATTTCTGGCCGTTGAGCTCATTAACTGCACTGACCAGCTCGTTTTATCACATCTGTTTTATCCGCCACGCGCTGATTAATAGACAGCGAGGGCACGCTTCCACTTGCCTATAGTGTCTGAGGGAGGAGGGAGCCTGGGAGGTTATTAACAGTCAGAGACAGAGGAGCTCAGTGGGCGGTTGTGAGAATGCAGTTAGACCAATTAAGATAGCCTATTAACATCTGAACATTTGTTGAGTTAAAACTCTTTGTTCGTGTGGTTTGCCCCCCTCATTTGCATACGCTTCATGCGGACTATTTACATGTGAAATCACTTGTGAAGACGGTGGCTGGTGGCTACAGCGATTTGCTTCACGCTTCCATTTGTTCCATATTGGGAGGTCTAAAAAGCTAAATTTCCCATAAATCGTCAAAACGGAACTTTCATATCCGAAAAAGCAACACAGAGGGAAAGAAATGAAATATGCCAATAAGAAGTCAGGCGACATTTGAGATTAAAGGGAACTACATTAACGTAGATTTCCCCTCCAAAAAAAAAAACGAGTAGCTGGAGGGTGGTTATACATTCTCATCACAAGAGTTACAATATAGTCAGACACACACACACGCCGGCATATAAATAAGTGTGCATATCAGACTGAATTGCAATGTAGTTGAAATTTAATATAACATAAACTCAACATGAGACTTTTTGCCCCTCTTTTAGTTCTACATTTAATTAAATAGGACAAAAAAAAAATGTTCTGCCTCTTTTAATTAAAGACACACTCAATTGTAAAACAGTGCATGACTCTGCATGCTCACGTGTGTGGGTGTGACAGTTCATCCCCAGGCAGAGGAGGGAAATTAAAATACAGTAATCAACTACATCCTATTCCCACTGCTCCCTGTATCCCTCATCCCAGCTCCTATCATAAAAAAACAGCCTCTTTCTCTTATAGCCCATTTTCCATTCTCCCTCAGATTACAATCTGCACATTTATTTCTTGGTTTCATCCATTTTTCTCTCCCTAGCTGTCCCGTCTCCCCCCCCCCCCGATCCATACAACTGCCCTGTCTTACCTCTCCTCTTTCTCCCCCCCCTCCCGACTCTTTTGAACCGAAGCGCCAAGCCAGATTGGTCTTTCATTAAGTGTTTGGCCCCAAGACTCATTTAATAAACACTCTCGGGGTGTCCACACTGCAAGGCTGACTGCTGAACACAGACACACAAACATACAAACACACACACACACACACACACAAGTGTGCCAAGAGCTAATTAGCACAAACATGTTGCAGGCCAGAGGATGAGTGAGAGAGTCCGTGCCTGTATGAGAGTGTTTTTACATCTAAGTGCGTAAGAGTGTCTGTGTGTGTGTGTCTGTGAGTGTGTGTGTGTGTGTGTGTGTGTGTCTGCCAAACAGAGCCCACCACCTCGGCCCCGTGTGCCCTCCCTCTCTATCTCCGATAGGCAGCGAGCCACCTTCTTAAACCTCAGTGCGTGTGACGTGCAGACGGCGGGGCAGGAGGAGGGACACTCCACTGTACACCGAGTCCAGACAGCTCGCTATTTGGCAGCTCCGGCTCCAAAACAAGCGGCAGCCAGCCGCCCACACGTTACACCGCACACATGCAGCGGGCCGCCTCGCTCAGGTACTCACACAGTCGGGAGCATTCACCGTTCCTTTGCGGCCGTTTCAACCGGATGTTTGCTCGTGAGTTTGAGTCAGCGGACACGTGAATACGCCCTCTGTTGGACCGATTGACAGTTAACGTACGCAGTGTTACATTACGTGTGTGTGTGTGTGTGTGTGTGTGTGTGTGTGTGTGTGTGGACATGTTTAAAACCTGCTTCATCTAAGGATTTTGTTAAAGCAACCGGGTTGAGGTATTCAAATTTTTTTTAAGCTCTCCTGTTCTCAAAATTGCCTGTCAGCTTGAGTTGTGGTGTGGTGTCCTCTATCGCAAAGTAATTGGTAACTATAAAACTGTGCTGCAGAGAGTGCATTGTTTTGAACGCGGAGAGGAGGGGCCAACGCTTCTGTAGCATATTCATCAACATGTGTTATGATAGCTTTTTGTTTGGCTTTGTTTTACTTTGCCAGGAAAACTGCAAACAAAAGCTGACATTAAGAAAAACAATAACTGCTGTATAAGCATTACCATAACAAGCCATCCTTTTTAGTGAAAGTATTATTTTTCTTGTTCTTTTAATTCTATTGATTTCCAGACCTTTAATGGGGATGGAAATTCATTGGTGGCTTGTTGTTAACATTTCAATTCAGACAAAAACCCAATATAAACTTCTTGTAATCTCACTGGGCTCTATGAGGTTTAATGTGCAAGTCGACCGTCACAAATTGCAATTCTGATTCTTGTTACGTAAAAAATAATAAAAATGTACTAGAATAACTGCCTCCTGCTTTATGCCTCCACTAACCAATCAAGTTGCAGTTTATTTCACCACTTCATCATTGGATCCTATAAGACATAATTAGCATATGAACTCTTGAGTTATGGTCACGGTGACCTTTGACCATCAAAATCTACTCAGTTCATCCTTATATATATAGATAGTTGTGAGGACACAGTGAGTTTGACCTTTGACCACAAAACTGCGGATGTAGATTCAACATCTTCGCAGAGACCTGGCTCCATCGTGGCATCCCGGATCGAGCTGCACCTGACGGAGCTCAGGTCTCTGGTGAGACAAGCGGAGGCGGAGTCTGTGTTGAGTTGTTTCCCTGATGTTGAATTTTTAATGTTAAGATGCCAGCCGTATTATCTGCCCAGAGAATTGCTTTGGTGCTGCTGTTTACATTCCTCCTGATGCACATTTTAAAAATGCACTTTCAGGAACGTCCAACTGTTGTTGCTTTTTTGGTTTTGTCATGTTTTTTTTTCTTCTTTTGGAGCAAATGAGCTACAGCTGCATTCTGTTCTTCAACCCTGTCTTGCATGATAACAATGAGTTATCCTTTAATCCTTGTTTGTGCCAAATTTGAAGAAATTCCCTCAAGGTGTTCCTGAGATATCACGTTTCACAAGAACGGGACGGACAATCGGAAAACAGAATTGCCCGCGAGCCACAGCTATTGCCAACTCAGAGGCAGAAAAGAAGAGGGGAAAAAAAAAAAAGAATTGCAATTCAGTGATAGTTGAGCTTCCAGTGAAAACCATTTCAATGAAATGTAATCTTCTAGAGGCTGATGGCGACACCTGACAACCGGCTCCTGTCGTGACGCTTCTGGGGTTAATTGGGCTCAAGCAGAAGCTGGAGGTCTGAGGCGCTGTGAGGTTTTGTACACTACTGTAATCAAACAGTCCAGAGCGAGGAGAAGAGACAACTGGTGAACAGTGAACAAAATCAATGAAGAGAACCTAACTTTGCATATTTCCTACAACAGTTTCATGTAGCTATGGAAAATATGATAGATGTGTTTTTGTAATGGGATTAAACAAGTCTGACTGAGTTAAGACTGAGAACTGGACCAATGCCGCTCTTGACATTCTGCTGCCAGCAGCTTGACAGTGACTGATTTTCCATGCATAGTTTAAATGAAGCTATTGTTAACACAGCCTGGGGTTGAAGATTTGTTTTACAGTATATTTGCTGAACTTTCTTTAATCCTCTCGCTCCCGTCAAAATGCAATGCCTGGAAAAATTATCTTCCAAAAAAACCCTCATTCGTTTAAGATTCGGATTGCTACAAATGTGAGCGAAGGGCCTCAAAGCTAAATTAAGATTTCAAGTTGGGTCAAACTATGATGTCATTGTTGCAGCTTCAGCGGTGATATTTGTTCTTAAGTCTTATTCGACAAAGCATTTTTTTTTTTCTCTCTTCCTCCACAGCAGCATTGAAAAGACAGTAACGTCACCAGAGCCTGATTCTAGTGCACACAAAAGTCTAGCCCCTCCCCCAAAACAGATTACTGAAACCTGTTGTTATTTTGGTATTGATTGACAGCTTAATAACACACATTTTGATGCCGTCAAAATCTGTTTACATCGATAATGCTTGTCAGCACTAAAACCGTCTTCGCTAATACGATCGGCCGCTGAACACTATAACTATAAAAACTACAATCTCATCAGTTCAACAATGGGATGTCGACATAACTGAAGTGTTTGGGAGAGTAAAAAAGTCTGACTTCATTTGTAATTTGAGCTCTTATGCAGTATTACTGCTCCGGGTACTGATGCTGCTGCTCAGCAGGGCAGCATAACTCAACTGAATGTCGTTGGCATTCCTGCTGCAAGATCCATTAAGTGTGCTTCTTGTTCCAAAACTTGTTCTAAAAGAATCACTTAAAAAAAAAAAAAAAGAAAAAAAAATAATGTCACTTAAAACAACAACAAAAAAGAGAGTTGTCTGAACCCTTTCATCTTGTAATCAACAAAAGGGAGGAAACAAAGCATCCACAACACAGCTCCACATCGCTATAATAAGCCCGCTGGAGCCGAACCAAATGAGAAGAAATAATGGAGGCAGACTGCTGATGCATAAAAAATGTGCATCAACTATTTAGAAGGCCTGGATTGTGTCTATCTCAATTTAAATCAAGCCAAAACATTTCGGACTACATTAAAATGATAACAGGGAAACATTCATGTTCATTAAAGGCAACCACTGGGCACATCCACAGCGGCACAATCAGAACCACACGCGACGTCCTGGAGGCCCCACACACACACACACACACACACACACACACACACACACACACACACACACACACACACACACACACACACACACACACACACACACACACACACGCACGCTGCATGACCTACATGATGTGGACACGTCAACATCACACCATATGCAGTGGAAAAACAGATTTAAGGGTGAATATTTTGATAATCTCATCATTTCACTTTAGTTTTTTTCAAGTAGACACTCTGGTTCCCGCTTTTTTTTTAATTTCTTTGGACTATTGGTCAGACAAAACAAGACTTTTAAAGGCGTCAACCTGCTCTTGAAAATTTGCACATAATAGGGGCCTTTTTGTTTTGACAAGTGGGGAAATTGAAGGCAAACCGCTTTGCCTTAAAATTTGATAAAACGTTTCACTTGGGGTGTTTTTTTGTAAACTTGCGTAATTCACATTTCAAAAGTTCACTTGACGTAAGTGAAAATAGGAGGGCTTCGTACTTTTGGCACCACTCTCGTGTCAAAATTGTATTTCAGTTTCTGTTCATGCTTTATTAATTGTCCTCACCGTATTAAACCAAATCTCAAGTTATTCTCTGTTAATGTCGGAGTTCTGCATGGCGACTCTTAATGATTTTTCCCACTCAGAGAAATACGGCCTGCATATGTGACTGCACATGAGACCAATAAAGAGAGGGGGGGAAAGAGGGAGGAGAAAAAAAAGGGAGAAAGAAAGATGGTAGACGTTACAACAGTAATGAACAGTAATGTGTTTGAGAGAGATTTTAACAGCCCTTTCACTGAGTCAGAAAACATTTCCCTACCTCCTGCCCTACACACTCTGCAGCTCTGTGACTTGTAATTAACGCACTGCCTAAATCACAGGCTTGCTTCCTCAATCACCTTTACAGTTCCTTCAAACGGTCAAACGGACACAGAAAGGGAGACTTTCCTGCGCTCGCTCAGCGGCTTGGCCAGTTGCCACTGCCAATATGTCCTCCATAAAACACGCGCGCACGCACGCACGCACGCACGCACGCACGCACGCACGCACGCACGCACACACACACACACACCACACACACACACACACACACACACACACACACACACACACAGGGAGAGGAAGTGCATGCCTGCGTACACATAGTCGAGAATGCTTGTGCATACTCAGCCTGCAGTCCAGAAGTAATTGGTGTGTGTGTGTGTGTGTGTGTGAGAGAGAGAGAGAGAGAGAGAGAGAGAGAGAGAGACTAAAGAGGACTGCTGGACAGGCCACGTTTGTTTAATGTCCCCTGGCTGTGCACCGGGGGACAGGCAGAGAGAAGTGGGGAGGCAACGGTACAGGAAAGGAAAGCAAAGCGGGGCAAGGGTGAGGGGGGGGGCAGGAAGGGAGGAGGGGAGAGAGGGATGAGGCAAGATGCAGTGTAAACACAGAAGGCAGACTCTTTTTTTTTTACATTTTCTGTCTCCACTCGCTGTTTGTTCAGCTACAGGAGCTCCGTGACTCACCTCCTGTCTCCCTCTGCTTTACGGCCGTCTGTGTCAAACAGGCGCTCATTCATGGTACGAATATCAGTCGCAACAGATCGTACATTAAATTAGACCACCTTCTTTTAACAAGGCGGCTGGATGAATGGTAACAATGTGCCTGTGTTTGTGCCTGTGTGTGTGTGTGTGTGTGTGTGTGTGTGTGTGTGTGTGTGTGTGTGTGCAGATGAGTGACTGTTGTAGTCCCATTAGGTGGATGGATCTCTAGACGAATGGCTATTATCCTAATTAGCACTAATTATGTCTGCTTCCAATTAACCGCACAACTAGCGGTGACTTCTCTCGCTGTCTTCCCGTCTCGCTCGCGCTCCCGTTGCCTCTCGCTCAGCTGGAGAAACACACCTCGCGCTCAAACACCGTCTCTCCCAGCTGCTCAGCTAAAGAGACCAGCTGAACAGAGAGCCGGTAATCTTCACACTCGAAAATAAGCCGTCATTTTCTAATTCTGGTTTGTGCGACTGTTTGAACCTGAAATAAAAGCGGTGCGACTCCAGACGGTGATTTTCACAGTTCCGAACTCACGAAATTCGCTCTGTGGAGGTGTCTGCAGCCGGCGGCGAGGGAGTCCTTTTCTGAGTCTTTTCCTGGTTTGTCAGTGCTTATGCACAGTTGGTCTTAAATGTTATAGATTTTAAAAAATCTGCTGGGAGTGCTAATTTGGTTCATTTCATTCCTTAAAAGCCAAGGTACTTGACTATGTTTACATGCAGATAATGTTGGTTTTTTTTGCCCTTATTCTCAAAAAGACAGTATTCCTCCTAAGCTGTTTCCATGGCTAATGAACATGATTATTCCACGAATATTCCTGTTTGTATATTTTGATTAACGTGCTTCTTTGCGTCAAAATAGGATCTTTTGTGGCGGACTTGTTGGACAGTGCGAGCACAGCCTCCCTCTTTCATTCCCTCAACTGACTTCTTAAAAAGTAGAGGCTTTGTCCAAAGAATGCTGCTAAAACACAAAAAAACATCGGCACATCCGGCGTCGCATGATTGTGAAATGCAACATTGGGAACAAACGCGATATGTTGTTGACGTTACCTGTATCAAACGCAATATTTCTGAACAATAGCGGAGTATTAGTGTGCATGTAAACGTAGTAATAAATGCAAAAAAGACTAAATAAATGTAGATCCAAATGTGTGTACGCAGGGTCACACTGTTATATGTAAAAACATATTGCTATTCAAATGTAGACAAATTGCTTCCTGTAGGTTTAAAGGTCAGTCAGTAACAGAATGGAGTAAACAAGCACAATGTTCCTACTTTATTATCAGCACCCACACAACCACACACTGGCAGCATCTCCTGTAAAACAAGGGCTTTTTAACTGACACACTTGTCACCACGGCGATAGGAAATCAATACGATGCCAAAAAAATAAATAAAAATGATTCGGCCTACAGGTGAAAACATTTTAATCTACATTATTTTTGCAACAAACCTAACCACACACACGCTCGCTCTCATAGATTTTCCTAACGTGCACAAATCCCCGCAGCTACATTGTCAGTGAATGCATCACACACACAGCGACCTGTTCGTTCTACAAAGCCGTACAGTTTGACAGAAACTGTGTCTGTTCACTTGAAACTGGGCAAACTGAGCGTCCATTGAAATCGCTCCAAATAAAAGGCCTGAGTACACTTTGGCAAGTATAGACCAGCATGTATGTGTGTATGTGTGTATGTGTGTACGTATGCATGCAATTTGGTGAGAAGCACCCGGCACCGACTCTTCCTTTGATGCATTTAAACAATCGAGAGGTCCGTGAATGCCCCTCCATCAAACCCAGAGTGCAATTCCTCTTTGCTCTCGCTCAAATTTTATGCTAAAAAGGTGCCATGATTGCAGCGTGCCAACTGCTCTGCATAAACACAACCTCAGCTGCGACACCCACCCACTTTGGCGAAAGCAGGTTTGTTTGGAGCCGAGCGAGACGGACGGCTGTCATTGCGGATGCTGGCTCAGTAGCAGCTACGTGAGCCTGTTTGCGTTGGGTATCGGTATCGGTTGCGGTACAGTGTAATTATCTGGTGAGCTGAGGTGAAAGTGATAGACAGAAAACCTGTAGCGTGACCTCGCACTAAATACTGAGAGTTTTCTTCAATAAGGATGGATGGCTTTTGAGCTAAAAAAAAAAAAAAAAAAAGCGAGGACATTGGGTCACCCCCTTAAGCACTGTGAACACATTTACTTCTTGACACAAGGCCCCGAGTCATAAACACAAAACTCCCACGTGAATACATGAGCGGAGAGGTTAGAGCGCGGAAAGCGAGAGTGTAATTTCCCGAGAGCAGGAAGCGCTAAAACACCGCCCTTTATTTGTCTGTGAGAGAAAAGAAAGCCGTGACCTTCTGCTTATTGATCCAGCTCTCTGATCTTGAGGGTGTCGTCTCGTGGCTCTGATATTAACCAGTCGATCAGCATTCTGTTGCTTTTGTCTGGATATCCTGGGGATGTTTAGCTTAGGATACGCAGAGATACGTCTGTAGTGTGGAGGATGGCGAACTAACATGGACTTAGATCAGCGTTTTCCCCCGACCCTTTTTTTTTCCTGGGGGCCTACTCTTTTAAAAAAAGGACAAACCAGCACGACTCAAAGGTGGCTCAAGGGTTTACTGCAGATATAGAATGGAAGAAATTCAGTGGAAGAAATTCAACCAACTGATCTGGCGACCCCAATAAAATCCCCTGCAACCCTCCTGTGTGATGCAACCAGGCGGCAACCTCCAGTTGTGAAAAGTGAAGCCAGCGAGGAAGCGCCTTAAACTAGCGTTCTTTCAAATGGGCCAGCAGGGGGCGACTCCTCTGGGTGAAGCTGCTTCTCACTTGATTCATACAGCCGGGTATGCTTTAGGGCGTGGCTATCTTGTGATTGACAGGCCGCTACCTGAGCCATATGATGTGTCTCTACCACGGCGTCACTCCTCCAAATATCACGGAAATCTCTTTTGTTTACTGGTTGCAAAAAGCCAAGAGGACGACGGCGACGGCCAAAATGCCGAACTCGTGGCTTCCAAACCGCACTCCACAAACCAATGGGTGACGTCACCACGACTCTGTCCACTTGTCCGTTGTTTCATGGCGTCTTCTATCCCTCCTTCCAAGCAGCCCTTCCTCACTGCACTGTGTGGTCGCTCCCTCTCTCTCTCTCTCTCTCTCTCTCTCTCTCTCTCTCTCTCTCTCTCTCTCTCTCTCTCTCTCTCTCTCTCTCTCTCATCCTCCCTTATGCTTTCTCGCTCTACCTTTGGTCGATAGGTTAAGAACTCTTCCCATAGAGAGATGCGCGCAAGTGGTACGAGTGTGTGCATGTGTGCATGTGTGTACAGTCTGGTCCGTGATGGATGTGTGTGTGTGTGGCAGGTAATTAAAAGTGTGATTAGTGGATAATTAAAAGAGGTCTCTGTCTTTAGAATATTTAACGACTTTAGACAGAGGACACGCTCACGCACACCCGCATGCACACACACACACACACAAGCTGGCAGGTGGGAGTGTGTTGGTTCAGACTTTAATGGGGGTATAATGATTCCTGAGATGATATAGGATATAGGCAGGGAGTCACAAGCACAGAGAAGAAGAAGTGAAGAGAGGTGGACAAAGAGGGGAAGTAGTGGATCAGACAAAAGACACCGCACCTTTCAGAGATATATATCCAGAGAATTAATCATCATCAGCACGAGCTACACCGGCTGGACACTGGAGACACACACACACACACACACACACACACAATCACACTTACACACACTTCTCTCACTCTCTGTTTTTTGTCTGTCTTTGAGTGATCCGTTCAGACAGAAGCAGCTGCTCTCTGGCAGACGGAAATAGATTAACAGAGAATCACTAAACACAGATCCTGCAGGCTCTCACTCACACACACACACACACACACACACACACACACACACACACACACACACACACTGAGGGAAATACAAACATCAGAATGAAAGAATAAATGATTTGTGCGTGTAAAGGAATCAGAGCTCAATTTACGCCTGGTCTTAAAATGAAATCACAGCCGTTGCTTATTAACAGCTAGTTGCATGTGTTCATGTCTGCACTGTGACTAGATCCTAAAACACATGAGTAGGTACAAATAAGTTATAGTTAGAAATAGCACATTTTTTGGACTTTTGAGTCACCTGTTGTTGTGGGCCAACCCTGGAAGTAAGCCTGGTTCTCTCGACAAAAAGCCAATGGGATGTTTCCATTGGCTTTTTGAATCATTGCAGAAAATAAGCTCTGTGGCAAACCCAAGTTCATGACACTGACACCTATTGTTCAGCAAGATAAACTCAGATCAACACTACTTGATTGACTTTTGAAGTGCGACGGCATCTGCCATAAGTAGAAAGCTAACGTTGGGTGCATGAACGCAAGTTTAACAACAAATTAGTCGGCTTGATGATGTTTACTGGTCTTATTTAGCCACGGTAAAGCTTCAAAATTCCATAAAGGACATATTGACGTATTTTAAATTGTTGAACAAAAGCTCAAATCTCTTAGGCTTGTGTAAACCGCAGACCTTATTTCAGGCATCTAACTGAAAACCCATTGATTAAACCCATTCACTTCAAGACCGGGGAACCTGAAGTGCAAAAACGCTAACTCGTTTCCAGGTTTGAGGAGTCAGCCCTGCAGCACTCCAGAATGAAAATCGCGCATATGGCTGCGGAGTAGTGGAATAGTTAATTTGCCCGTCAATGGGTGCGCCAGCTCATGCAGCATCCACCTCATCGTGTCTTTGAGCTGCCAGCTCGTGTCGCTTCATGCTCCAGCGCTCCTCTAGCCCCGTAGTTCTGTAGGATGTGCTGCTTTAAACTGTGAACTTAACGCGTCACTTACTGAGATAAGTGACACCAGGATACAGGAGACTTCACAAACGTCCTTTTTGGTTTTTTTTTGTTGAGTTTTGTCTTCGTTGTCATTTGAATCAATTTGCATTTGTTTGTGATGTCGTCAGGTTAGTCAAACTCTTCACCCCTCAGTCACACAACCTCATTTGCTGAGCTATTGTCTCCAAAAAAAAGATGCGAGCATATGAGTAAATGCACCAACGCGTGAGCAGCGTAGTCCGGTTCTGGTTCTGATTGTAACGGCAATATTCAAATATCACTAATTCAACACATATTTTATGAAATATCTATTTAGTTTTCTTGTCACACGATCACGTACAGCATTGGGTAGTGGAATTGGACCACTGCATTTAATCATTTCAGGAGCAGTGAGCTGCTGTAAAGCGCCCGGGGGGGGGGGGGGGGCGACTCAGGGGTTCAGTGCCTGGCTCAAGGACACTTCGGCATGCAGACAAGAGGATCTAACGGGCCAACCTTGTTCAAAATAAGTAATATTCACTCTCTTGATAACATAAATGTTGATACAAAACTTCATAAAAATCCATTCAACAGTCCGGACCAGAACGGTGGACACAGAGTCGCGCTTCTAGCATGGCAAAAAAAAGCAAACTTTACGGATACGGGGACATTTTGACAGGATATGGGACAGCCTGCGTTTACTTTTCATTTGAGGCAGAGCAGGTTGTCCCTTACGGGAGGAAAAAGAAATGACAGACAGGTACCCCCCCCCCCCCCCCCCCCCCCCCCCCTCTCCCCTGAAGACACTGATGATGCCAGAGTGCCTCTGTGAAGCTGAGTGCACAGCAAACCTCAGAGTGAGTCATGGCGGCTCTACGTCCTGAGAGTGGTACTTCTTCACCAGTCTGAACACACTGTATGAGCTGCATAGACCTACTGTAGATGACTCCGCCGGAGACCACAATGAGAGTTTTTGTGAGTTCAGTCACACTGCTACGATAATGTGTGCCACGCGTGTTTACCTTCCATTGGCATATGTCTCGGCTTCTCCAGATACAGATGGCAGATGGCTTTAATACCAGAGCCGGGGGCCTTGTTAACAATGGCCTAATAGGACTTTGTTACAGTACATAAAGTATTTATTTGCTGCTACAGGAACACAAACAACTATGGCGATTATTCGAGGGTAATTCAAATATGTTAAAGGAATAATCATGGTGGTTAATAGTAACATATTTTGCAACTGTGATGCAATCATCTGTGTCGCAGTCCTGCAGTTTAGGGAGCTTTTTGTTCCTCCTCCTCCTCCTCCTCCTCCTCCTCCTCGCTCCCCCTCCTCCCCTCTCCCGCTGCTCATCTCCCTCCCTTGAGTGAGTGAAGCAGAGTAAGCCTCTGTCATTTGGGAGAGTCATTAAGTGCAGCCTCAGAGTTAATGTCTTTTCTACTTTCGACTTTAAAAAAAAAAGTTTTATTTTCACCGCAGAAATGCGACTGGGAGAAGACAGCAAATTTGGAGCGCGGTTTTTACGAAGAAAGGGACGAGTTAAGGACAGATGAGGGGAGTCTCGACTTCACCTGATAGATCCGCCAGACATCGAGGCTGTTATCTCAGCAAACAACAGAATATCTGACTGCGAGCTGGGCTCTGAAAAATAATAAGGCTATCAACTCTAAAATATCCACCCAATTCTGCACCATGATAGGAAATAAAACATAATCTGCTAAAAGCACAGTGGTTTTTTTTACCTTGTGGCATACGTGTGGTTCTACTTATAGCCTACAGGCTTGGAAACCACATCAACAGTTTTAAACAAAGCGACAACAAATTGCTTTTGGCAGAACAAGCAATGAATATTCATAGTCCGACAGCAGGCCCTAAAGTGCTGTCTTCATAATGCAATTCTATCCCACTCCACCTTGACAATGAATAATATTACCAGAAAATGCAATGCAATTAAAGCAACCCCTTGTTCGCTGTCTCCCTTTGCAACATGTGTCGGTCCCTCACTCCCCATGCAGTACAGTGATAACATTAAAAATTAAACAAGTCATCTGATTTCTTCTTTTTTTTTTTTTTTACTGCAAAATTCATGAATAATAGTGTGGCGGTAGAATAAGTCGCCTCTGGCCAAAAAAAACAGTCGTTTTCAAGCAGATGAAACGTTCGCATGGAGATGAACGCATGGAGATGAACGCATGGAGATGAACGCATGGAGACGAACGCATGGAGACGTTGAACTTCCATCAGAGGTGGAGAGGAGCAGACGTCAGGTGTGAAGAGGCAGCGAGGAAGTTCAAAATCTAAGGCTAGAAAATCGTTTCTGCAAATATTTAAATGGTTGATTAAAAATGTAGAGATGATTAGCAATCTCAACTGAATACATTATGCATGTATTTACAGATACTCTGTATGTAAACACACACACACACACACACACACACACACACACACACACACAAGTCAGGGTTTTAACAAGTTAACCTCCACACACATCAAGCGCTCCACTTCCCTCACCAACGGCTCGCTCGGCAAAAAGGGGAATGAGCAACTAACAAGACATCTGGACAGAAATGTGAGGGAAAAAAAGCAAAAAAAGATGAAATAAGAAATATACCAAATGAGCTTTTGAATTGAAAACAGGCCTGCATTAAAATGATCCAAGCTTCATGGTTGCTTCAGGTACGAGTGAGACGAATCCAGGATGTCCAGTTTGAGTAAGACATCCCTGATTGAGATTATGATACGCCACAAAAGAAGAAATGAAAAACGAAACAATCTACCAGGAATGTTCGCACGACCCAGGGTTCTCCATTATGTAGTGCTGCCCCAAATGTACAGTGAGACTTATTACACTGTACCCAATACAGTGGATTCAAAGTATCGCACGATGCATTGTGAATAATAGCGGACAGCGACGGTCACGTTACCAAGCGCCATGTACCATCAAGCTGAAAGAACAACAGCAGACGGACGAGAGGAGAGAGATGTAGTGTGAGAACAGCATCACAACACACAAAAAAACCACAAAGTACTTTGTATTTATTCATTTGTGCATATAGGTCACCACATTCACAACGGCAGCGCATACCGCATAGGTCCTTCGGTTTATGCCCTTCAGAATAAAAGCCCTGGACACATACGGGGATCATTCTTATATGATCAGGCTCGACTTCTACATTGTTTTCCTAACTTTGCAAAACAAAATGTGATGAAACATAAGATATGAATTTACTGAATTCTTATTTGTTAAAACAATGGTATCTGATACCAGACCAGGCCCATTGTCAATGAGACCTGATCTCATAATTGAGTCAGTACCGGACCAAAATCAATATGATTATAGGTGCAGCTCACCTCTACATAGTCCTCTATTTAAACTCCCTACATAGTGAGTGAGAGAGACTTTTTAGGTAGAGAGCCCTCCGCTTCAAAGTGGCTCCATTGAAGTCAATGAAAGAGTGAGTTTTTGTAGTGCTGAACATGACCTCACTTAAAGCTAAAGGAACGCGGTGCAGCATGAGTTCAGGCAGAGCGCCGCCTGCATTAGCTGATTGTCATCAGCTGCTTCATTCATGCTTCACAATCACTGGCTCATTCAGCGGCTGTTTGGCTACCGCTTGACTGGTAACGTTGAACGCTGATCATACAAATGTACAGCGCAGCCGTTATGACCTGACACTCCCCACCGTTAGTCAGCTGATACCTTAATGCCGATGCAACCCAAGCTCCTCCTCCTTTTTAAGGTGTTCTGTAACATAATGCATATTTATGTACGTGTATTTATCAGGTGGGGATAAGTTGTCCGAGCATTACAAATCCCTGCTGCTTAGACTATTTCAACGTAGATTTATGTGTCTGCCAAATCTATAACCACTTTGCTTTAAATGGTCAATTCCTTGGCACAAGTGTCTCTAACTTAAGTGTTAAAAATTCAGATTCTTTGCTGCCAATTAGTTCCAGGAGTAAGTCATTACTTTAAAGAGCACATGGCTTAACAACTAAAAAATTCACCGGCGTAGAAAACAACACCGAGACAGATCAACTTCCACGGCTTCGCCACGATCGGAAACATTTAAGACGTATTCATCACTTCCCCTTTAAAGACCTTAAAAGGTCAAAAGCAGAGGAATACCAAGATTACCATTTTCCCTTTGAACTGGGATCAACAAGCACTAATACTGGCTGACAAAGAAGGAAGGACACAGTGAGAGAGAGAGAGAGAGAGAGAGAGAGAGAGAGAGACAGGGAGAGAACAAGAAGCAAACAAGAGAGAGACAGAGCAACGCCATTTCTGTTGGCAGAGAGGTGAGATACTGAAGTGGAAATGGAAGAGTTTACTGTAGAGAATTTCCATTCTGTTATTTGCCGCCACATTAGGCGACCAAAGAAGCAATTCAATTATGGAAAAGGATGGAATGAGGGAAGGAAAAAAAAAAAAATAGGGGAGCAAAAGGCGAAAGGGAAGGAGAGGTAAATTGGAAAATATCAGTTTGGATGGGATTCAAAAAATGGATTCCTGTTGCTTTGTGTCCCGTCTTTTATTTTCTTCTAATCTACTGTGAAATGCTAAATGCTAATCATAGTGGTGTACCTTTTAGCCAACGCCATTCACTGCCATTAGTGACAAAGAGGCAATTCACTTTAACACAACTTCTTGGTCAGGTAGTTTATTTTTTTTTTTTTTTTGCCATTTTAAAATCAATTAACAGACCTGGGCTGAGAGACAGCAGCACGAGTCTCAAAAGGACACAAAAAAAAAAAACCTTCTATGAATCTAATATTTTCTAGAAAGTTGTTTAGCTAATACACTGCATTAATGCACAGGCTTCAAATACGGGCAGACACAGCTAATGAAGACATTTATGGGCTTTTTTTTTTTTTGGCAAGCGAGCCAGACTAATAAGTCTGCTCTATTTATCAAGTGGATTGCCTTGCAGGAGTGAGGCGGTTTGGCTCGCTAATGTAGGAAATATTACAATATTTAACTACAGCAAGACCACTGACAACATGCTACTAACATACTGCGTGCTATGGCAGCAGTGACTCTTCTAAATGTTTGGAGAAAGTTTGATTTGAATTGTGTAAACAGGGCTATGAATGGCCAAGTTTCTAAACGTTCCATAACGTCAACGTCAGAAGAGGAATCGGTATGTGAGCTTGTTTATGCAATTTAAGTGGAATCTTTAACAAAGACATATAAATAGGGGGGGTGTGTAGAGTACAATACATGAGTAAGTAGAGAAAACTTGGCTCTTCTTAGTGCAGCCATATGTCTTAAAATCCGACTAGTCTGGGATGTTTTTGCGATCCCAAAAGTAACTAAAACATATCATTGAGAAGAAAGTCACATACAGTATCTAAGCTCCCGGTGACTCCAGAGATTAAGTCGCAGACACAATGGATTAAACTCTTTACTCCATATTCATTTCCTGTCACTTTTTTCCCCCCATTTCTTCTTCTACCTCTGTCTCAGTCACTTTGATCCTCCCCTTTAGCTGCCGTGAGAAACGGAGTCATTATGAACCGCAGCGGTGCCGTCGTGGTGGAAGATCTTTCAAATGGCCGCTTGTATTTTTTCAACATGTGGTGGGATTTAAGCCTACACATCCTTTGAGTCTGCCTCCAAATGATGCTCTTTCTCTCTTGAGCTTGCTGTCTGTCGAAAACACACACACACACACACACACACACACACACACACACACAAACACACACATGCATATGTGCACACGCTCGCAGACACAAACACACAAAACATCTGCTCGCAAAGTTCAGACAGCGAGAAAGTTCCTTCTGTTCAGACCTCTGCTGTGTGTGTGTGTGTGTGTGTGTGTGTGTGTGTGTGTGTGTGTGTGTGTGTGTGTGTGTGTGTGTGTGTGTGTGAGTGTGAGAGATGGAAAGCGGAAAAATAATGAATTGCTCCCTCTGTTTAAGTGGTGTTTGACAAATTAAAATGAATGAATGTGAAGACACACACACACACACACACACACACACACACACACCTCCACAGCATATGGCTGCTTAGGCCAGGTCTGTGAGGAGAAATATTTCCCAGAAGGCCCAGTCCTGACATTGACCACCTGTGACATCACTCCACTCCCCAGCAACGAGAAAGTGAAATATGCTCCGTCGGCCCTGCCATGGTTCTGCATAGATCACTGCCTTTATTTGATCAATCAGGGCTTACCAACAGAAGAAGAAAGAAGAGTTCTAATTCTCCTCCTCCGCGCCGTCCGCTTAAAAGCCGCCGGCTACGAGAATCACTTCACGTCCGTCTGCCACAGGCCTCAGAGCTAATTAAAAAACAGCAGCGCGCCCTTCTCGACCCGGGCTGCAGGTCGCAGCTACAATATATATCAGCGGCCGGCGCTGTCCCCAAGTTGTTTTGACTGCTGCTGGACGGCAACATGAAAGAAGAAAACACACTCAATTACGTGTGAAGTCTAGAGCTCATGTGGAAATTGGAGGAAGGATGGCAAGGGAGGGGGGGGGGGGCAAATTAGAGTGATGGCAGTGCAGCAAGGAGATAGAAGGGGGCAGGGAGTGTGAGCTCTATTAGATTGGAGCAGAGTGTGTGGGAAGTGACAGCTTGTACGCTCTTTGCTGGCCAGTATTTTGAGGGCTGGGGAGTTTGGGTAATGTCATACACAAACAGGATGTGTGTGTGTGTGTGTGTGTGTGTGTGTGGACGTGATGAGTAGAGGGAACACACAGAGGGAGCGAGGTGTGTGTGTGTGTGTGTGTGTGTGTGTGTGTGTGTGTGTGTGTGTGTTAGATATGCAGAGAGGGGTTAGGGGCAGACACACAGACGTAAATTGAGAGCGGTGGGAGAGGCAGAGAGACAGACAGCGAAATGGGGCTTGGGACTCTGGGAGCGATGCATATCGGATCAATAAACTTCATAAACAACATCATCAGCTCGGTCACCACGAAGACAGCCAACCGCCAGGCACCATCTGGCCCTGTCTCACCGGACCGCAGGATCAGCCAGCGTAACCTCGCTCACAAACACTAACGCGTACGCCGGCGGCTCCACACGCGGCTTTACACACACTGTTACACAGGCACAACCGTGCAAATATTCAGTTGACACGCATGGGCGCACACACAGACGTTAGAGCCAGGTAGACGCAACTGAGATTGGTCTGCAGAGACAGATTGTGCGCGTGTGTTGGTGTGTGTGTGTGTGTGTGTGTGTGTGTGTGTGTGTGTGTGTGTGTGTGGCTGTGGGTGCAGCACAGCAGTTAAGCAGTTTATTCAGGAACAGAAGTTTATGGCTTCTGTAACAGTATATCCTGTAGCATGATAATGACCGTAAAAGAGACAGAGAGTGAGAGAGGGAGAGCCGACGCAGGGAACAAAGCCATATAAAGAATAATTTAGAGGCAGAAAAGCAGGAGTGAGAGATGGAGCGGCGAGGTGAGAGGAGGAGAGAGAGAGAGAGAGAGAGAGAGAGAGAGAGAGAGAGAGAGAGAGAGAGACATGTCTTGTAGAGACAAGAGGGAAGCTGTGAAGAAAGGTGCAAATTAGTCTTTTCTATGAGGGTTCAAAGGAAGTGTTATGCATGAATCACGGCGCGTATGCGGGGCGCAAGCAAATCAGAATGTTTCCTCTCACAAAGCAAAAATAAAAAAGTTGTTATCTAGATTATATTAATACTTGAAAATGAGTTCTTTCTTTGAAGGGCAGAAACAAAATCAAAAAATTAATAAAATCACGGGGATGAAATGTTTCTGGATAAAACATTTTTTTTTTTTATCTATCTAACAATATCATTCAAATGATTTCTATATCACAACATATATTACCATAATAAGCAGACTCTGCAAGTGGCAGAACCAGTTGTCGTTTTTTATCTTGTTGCCATGGATACAGGTGCTGGTGTGAAAAGACTTGAATCCTAAACCGCTTCAAAGTTGCAGTCAGGTCCTCTTGGCCCAAACGCAGTGTCCACATCACAGGACCGCCGTGAGCCCCCTGACAGGACCACACAGATCCTCTTCTAGTCTCTGTCAGCTGTTTACTTCTGAGTCCTGTATTAACATTACGAAGAATCATTTGACAGGGAATCAAATCCACTATATCCATTATTTCTAAGTTGACTTCATTTTGTCATGTAGCTGGTGTGACTTAAAAACATGTCGTAAACAGTAGTTTGCAATTAGTACTTTTTGTTTAAGATTAATTAAGCAATTATTAATTATCTACTCATTAACATGTGTGTTTATTCGTCCCAAAGAGTCTAGTATAACTAAAAGGACGTTAAACACTTAAAATAACTGCAAAAATCAAACTACAAGAAAAATGTTACTGGTTGGTTTAAGTGGTACTCAGAGAAGTTCACACTCTGTTTTCCTTTTTAAGTATGAATCAAATGAAATGTGGAAAATAAATACATTCAAATTTAATAAATACTTCACTCATCACTCACCATTTGTGTATCAACTAATCACACACTGCTACCTTGAATTCTTTTATTTCTCACATGCTTCCACGACGAACATTAAGTTTACTTATCAAACTTAAGGTTTATATATATTTGCAAATTTGAATTAAAACATTTCAAACCGTCAGAACCTGCAGACTCTAAAGAATGAGCTATTATCATGAAAGACCAGCTTGTGTTTGGGTAACTCTCACTGAACCTGTAATGCAGTAACCAATATACCAGGTTCAAGCAAAAGCACCGATCGTCAGAGTGGAATTCTTCTTTATTAATTCAGCGATCTGAAGTACGGCCGTGAGCGATTGGTCAGCGGTGTGAAGAAACGCACGATTTGAAATTCTGCCCTTTGTATCTCTCTCTGTTTGTCTCTGTGATCGGGAAGGGAGAGGTCGCCCTGGACACTCCAGAGACTTAATTGAGATGGTGCAACATGATTTATATCAAATGAATGGAAGTGACGCGTCTCCGTCTCTCTGCATAAAACTAGTATATGGTCCAAATAAAACATATCCTACATTAAGTGTAAGACCACTGCTGTGTGAAACAGCACCTCCTTCTTTTTTTTGTATCCCCAGAATGTCCCTAACATTGTATTTCATAGAAATGTCTTTAGTGGAGGCATTCAGGTATTCAGTGGGAACTAACTCTGTCTGCATTAAATAGCTGAGGAAAACCATGAATTTAATGGGTTATCTTGATAATAAAATGCAGAGACTGTGCAATTTTGGGCAGGATGTTAAACTGTTTCTCCCCCCCCCCCAACTCAATTAAGATAAAGGCCAAAGAGAAATGGAGCCGATGTAGCCACATTAACAACACATACTGGCTCCGACACAGGCCACGGCGGCATCCATGTCGCGATCATCGGGCCAAACCTCTCGGCCGGCTGCTCCTGTGTGACGCCACATCGCTCGCTGTCCAATCACGTCGCCTTGTAGCTGCTCCGCCGACCCACTGCTGCAACCGCTACGTCAGCGCCGACTCTGCAATCTCTGCAGCCACCCCGACTTCAACTCAACATTCGTCAGCTCTATTATTGCATGCTTGTGCTGTTGATGGCTTCTGTTTCTTTATGCAGCTGGTTCTGGATCGGGGATCTTCCAGACCAGATCCCCACCGCCAACCGTAGCGCTGCTGTTTTAGCTACTCATGTGAGGACATCTTGAAGGAACGCATAGTTTGTTCTTTGTGCTCATGTGAACACAGATCTACAGGTTCTGGTAAGCTTTCAATTAAGTAATGAGTAGAAGATTCATAATATATAATGTATGATTTATAATATATATGAATAATAACAATATTTACTCCAGGAAAGACTGTCATTTTCCCATATTTAAACGATTATAGCGTCTCGCTTCCCTTTACGACGGCTGGCTTTTATTCACACCACCGAGTGTCTCTTTTACACGTTTGCCTTCCAACATGGCCGAACAACACGTCTCACAAAACTTTGTTCTTTCTGAGCGTCCGAGTCACCGGCCTCCGTAGCGGCTCTGCGAGGCTGGACTCGATCTTGGACTTCTTACTAACCAGAATGTTACAAAAGGATCTGGATGGGATTTGCAGAGAGCCTGGGCGGCTCTTTGTACCCGGCTGTCAATACCACTCTGATGCGGTTAAGTGGCCATTATATTAATTGATGAGCAGGTGAACATTTGGAGCACTAGGAGCCAATTTGTTCACACGTCAGACAGATATTTATTCATTTATTCATTTTTGTATTCTTACCCCTGCCTGTGGTTGTGGCAGTAGCGCTCTTATTTGTAGTGTATTTGTAAGGGGTGAGGCACTGTAGAGGTGATGCCCAGACAGTAAACACTATATATACGGGCAGTGTCTTGAATCCATCCTCATTACCACACTCAATGGAGCCCCATTAAGTTAACAGGAGAGCCATTTTCCAGGTCCATTCAAATTAAAAAGCCGAGTCAATCTCGGTGTGAACCAAACAACAAAAAAATGATAAAGTAAATAAATAAAAAAAAAAAAACTGCTAATGTACCCCGACTCCACAAAGCTTTCTCACAAGCACTTCTGCGGTGGTGACTGTCATAAAAGGAATGAAAAAGTTGCTGTCTGGCCATTTAAGTGTACAGCAAGGCCACTGACAATTTCCTTCAATAACACACAGGGGAGCAGTTGGTATTCTTAATGGGGAGTTAGTTATCTCGGGCTTTGAGAGCCGCCTAATGAAACCTCTGAAGGTCTGTATCTCAGACGCCTACTTTCAGCGCCGAGCAGATTCAAACGGATATTCCAAAATAACTTAAGATACTGCCTCAATCTACAGCACATTACTCTGAGAAACCTTTCACAACAAATACACACATCCCGGCTCTGTCTGAATAATTACATCATTAATACACTGTATGAACATTTTTCAAAATAACGACACTGACAGGATAGCGGTAGGAGCTACGGAATAATATGCAAATTGCAGGCATTTCAAAAAGCAGCCAGACAACAGCATTAAACAAACGAGTGTGAAATACAGCTCGCACCACACAGCCAGGGACCCTCTGCTGTACAATTAATACAGAGGAACAGCTCCAGTGCACCTAACATTACTTAATGACCTTGCAGATCAGACAAGAGAAAACCATTTGATTCATTGAAAAATCCATTTTATCTTCTCTTGATAATGTCATGGGTCTTTTGTAGAGATGTCTAATGAATAGGGTCAGTTATCTAAATGGAGTATTATTCATAACAATTGGTGTGCGAGGATTAAAAATAGCTTTTGTGCTTCTGCGGCATGCTAATTGATATACCACGGAGGGATGAGAAGTGTAAAATTTAAATTCAATCTCAAGCGAATTTTTTTTTTGTCCGTGTGTCTGCATACGTCAGACAGACAGACAGAGAGAGAGAGAGAGAGAGAGAGGGAGAGAGAGAGGGAGAGAGAGAGAGAGAGAGAGAGAGAGAGAGAGAGAGAGAGAGAGAGAATGAAGAGACACCTACATTTGGTTGTTGGGGATTATCTTGTGTCCATCTTTGTACCATGTGACCAGGGGTCGGGGGAAAGAGGCGAGGGGAGGCTGGCTGATGACGGCTGCTCGGCCCTGAGTCACTGTCTTTCTCTGCTCCTCAGCGGCGAACTTCCCCATAACTGGAGGAGGAAAGAGGTGTGAAAGGCACGAATATCAACGTATCAAATTACAATTAGCCACAACGAATGTGAACACAAAGCAATGCAAGTCACTGAAAAAGCAGCATGGTCACAGCAGAAAGCGGCACTTCAAAAATACGTGAACGTAGCTTGGTGACGTAGTGACTTTACTCGCAGGTGTAGTTGGTGAACTACTGTAGCTGGACAGCTAACCGCTAACGCGCTAGCTGTCGGCGCAGTCAGTTACAAAAGCTCTCAGAATGTCTTCTTATTTCCTCTGTACTGGCCCCTCAATAGTCCCACATTATTTCATTCAATACAGCGATGTATCGAAGCTCTCAGCGTCAGTTAGCATGCTAGTTAGCTCGGTCGTTAGCAGGACAATAAGTTCAAACTGTTTATTCACCTCTGTGATACTGTAGTTTCCTCCATCGTTGACTCTTTGATCCCTACTAGGGCAGCGCTGTCAAGAAAGCTCGCTAACTGTGAGTGGAAGTTCACACACATTTGCTTTGGCCCCCGAAACAATTCCACCGATTGCAACGATTCAATTAAGTTAACTGATTTTAAATGCTGAGTGACTGGGCCATCTGTCTTAAAAAAATGCAACGTGGATATATGTTTGGGGTTAGTGTACGCTCGGTATTTTGGATGCTTTCCACATATTACGTTAAATAATTGAAGTCCAACTGAAATTAAATTGGGTGTTTAGAGAGAAAAGGAGAATTTCTAATACGTTTGAAAATACCGTTTTTCCTTTTCTTCCAGTTATTGCAACATAAAAAAAGTAAATTTACTTTGACACTATTTCAAAAAGGGGATGACTAATTGGGATTTCAGCTGGACTTTAAGAGAGAGGCTGGATCCGATTCCTTCAAAACCAGCATCCTTAGTCATTATAAGAAACCCTCCTGTACTGGTGTTATTAGAAACACTTGTGTACTCACAGGCCACCTGCACCTCTGTTCTCCTGTGTACCACTGCTCCCATCCGGTTCCTCACCATGCACTGATACAGGCCAGCATCAGTCCTCTTCAGAGACCGGACAGACAACCTAAAGATGGACAGACACAGAGACAGCATGGTGACCAGGCTGTGTTTGTTTTTTATCCCTGAGCTGTTAATCAGCAGTATTAACACTAGAACCGCCGTGGGTCATTTTTACCAGCAACACAATCAGCCATCGCAAACAGGTCATTCATAAAAAGACTTTTTTTTTTTTATTGTTATTAATTGTGCTTTATTTAATTGCAGACGGAAGAAGTTAAATACATTTTGGGCAGTTTGGAGACCAACAAGACAGAAGGGAGAGAAGGTGGAGGTCTGTTTGTCCATATGTATGCACTCCTGTGTGATTCTCTTTCATGACCTTGTTCTGATAATGGATTGGGCCTAATGTTGTCAACGTTCCCCGATAACAGAGGGGAAGGCAAAGTGGTGCGTACGTACAGTAGACGTGTGTACGTGAGTGTGAGTTGTGTATGAGAATGTTTGTGACTGCGCATGTTTTTTTTGTTTGTTTTTTTGACTGAGAGGGGTAGTTAATGGGGTTTTAATGGACTGTGCTTCACTAATGGGAAGCTTGGCAAAAGATCTAGGTTGGTGCCATGCTGGACAAACACACAAATACACAAACACAAACAGACACACGCACACACACACACACACACACACACACACACACACACACACACACATATATTACATGAAAACCGGGTAGACACAGTAAAACTGGACATCGCTTTGGGGCTCATTATGAATACCAGGACAGCCAAGTATTTAACTCCCAGGCTGTTAGTGTATGCTTCGTGCCAACACACACACACACACACACACACATGTGTGCATCAAAGACTCACACAGGCAGGTCCATCTGAATCAGGAATGGCACATTACACAGCAGCTCTCATCCTGAAACAGATTTTGATATTGGACACCGCATCTAATCTTTCTGTCCGTGTTCCATTACGTTCTTTAACAGGCGTTAAAGGAGGGGCTGTCACTGTATTTCCTGAAACGCCCAACTACTTTTCCTTCATATTCCTCCCGAAAAACACAAACTTCAATGTTTACGGGTCCCAATCAATAACCTCATTTCTCAGTAAAGTCAAAGTCTCCCGGTGTGGCTCAAGATAAGAACAATTACAATCAGGTTTTTCAATTAGACAGCTTCAGCTCAAATTGACCAAACCCTCCCTGTAGCTTCAGTGACTGGATGTGTTTCCCCACCAGGTGATGTGAATGTGGATGCAGAGGACCACATCATTTACATTAAACCTATTCTGGATTCATGTTAGAAACAAATGTGGATATCATTGTCTATTTCAGGGTTGGCTGGACAAAAGAAGACTTTGTGGAAAAAGTCAGTAAATCTGTTGTTACACTTCTGAAGACGATACAGTCGCCTTGTCAAGAGTGAAGTCTGTACGTCTAACTTGCCTACAAATTGTTTTACTGCAACTCACCATGTGTAAAAAAAAAAAGTGCCAGGCAACTAGCAGACTGACTCTGGAGAAGGAAACCTAACTGGAGTTCCCATAAATGTAAATCATTTTCACTTACAGCACTGCTCATCTGAATTATTCACTGTCCAGTACATTAAACATAAGCATAAGAGGTAATTGAAAATAAAATATATCAGACGAATAGAGAAGGTGTTGAAAAGGGACAAAGTGTGTGATTCTGTAAAAGCTTCTTCTTCTACCGATGGAAAGGAATGCATTTTTACAGAGCTTTTAGACAGATTTCTTTACAATTTGTCTAACAATACCCCACACACACACACATTGACACACCAACGGCAGCGAGCTCCTGAACCCCGCCAGGCCCACCAGTCTAACCGTCGGGAGCAGTTGGGGTTCAGTGTCTTGCTCAAGAACACCTGAGCATGGACAGGAGGAGCTGGGGATCGAAACCGCCAACCCTTCGACTCGCTCCGCCTGCCTACATTAAAGAAAAATGTAAGTAATGTGGATGTGCTAAAATCAGGTCTTTCCGATGGTCACACACACACACACATACCTACACACACACACACACACACACACTAAACTAGCCAGATCGCTGAGAGCGGTCCAGAGCTACACAACGCCTCCTGGCTTGAACAGCAACTGCCTACAAAATGCTGGCTCAACCTCTCCCTGCCTCAGTGTGTATGCACTCCCAAGATCCCCTCTATTTCTGAATGATGTGAAAAACAATTTTGTTTCACAGCTGCAGTTTTGCTGAGAGGTATTGCTGAGCTCTTACCCAACAACACACATAGGGACAGACAGAGAGAGCGGAAAGGGAAGAGGGGGAGAAGAAGAAGAAGAAGAAGAAGAAGAAGAAGAAGAAGAAGAGCGGTGCGGAGAGAAATGCAGAGGAAGAAGCTCAGACGTATTGATTGGTTCTCCGCTTCTTCCCCCAGACCATATACATATTTATGAAGCTAATGTAATTATTAATCTCACTTTGGCTTCACTGTCTAAATGTTCTGACCTTCTCTAAACACACTCCATCACTCGGGGCCACTGCTCGTGCGCTGTTTTATTCCATGACGGAACACGCAGGAGATGGTCAGAAAGGAAGGATGTTTAAAAAAACGGAAACAAAAGAAAGAACGCCGGACAGACGAACGGGCTGACAGACACACATAACCAGCCGGTTGGCAGGTAACTGACCTGTACTGCGGCGTCCAGTCGGTGACGTTGCTGTTGTTGAGATTCCAGCGGTACTGGAGAGGCCAGCTGCCTCCAGCCAGGCAGGTCAGCACCAGCCTGTTTCCCTCCAACACCACCTGCTGCCTCAGTCCACCCCCTCGCAGGTAGGGAGCGACCTCTGACGAACCGAGACACAGAAAAGGAAGATGTGTTATTTTTGTTGCATGAAAACGGTCGAGTCGGTCACGCTTGGACATTGAAGCCGATTGCATCTGAATTCATCCGCCACAGAAAAACAAAAATAAATAGGTTTCCATTCATGTTCTGTCCTTTCCTCACAGACCGGGGTTGAACAAAAACATTTAAATATAATGTGTCCAGACTGGCAATAATGTTGGCTCTAATCTACTGTTTTCACTCACACCAACGTCTTCTTCGTTCCCTGCTCCTGCAGCCAAGACTCTGGCCTTTTCACCTTTGCAACTCCCTCATTTATACTATAATTAGTCACAGCGAGAGAGTGGGCCAAAATCTGCCCGAGACTCATCTAACAGGATTTACCTCTGGAGAAAGTCCACTCCATTAGTGAGATCTGTCAAAGCGTTCCTCCGCCACTTTTCCTGCAGTCATAAAACCTACAAAAAAAACACTTTAATGGTTCCTCTGCACAGCTCTCCCGTGAAGTGTCAGAAAATCTACCGCTGTCGAACAAAGACCAAGGATCCTATTTGCTGCAATACGTTCTGAGTGCTCCTTCATTGATGGATTTGATATTAAACATAGATTGTGACGTTTAGAACTGCAGTAATTACAACGGACTGTCAAAAGGTGTTGCTAAGGGTAGTTTGGTGTTAGACCAAAAATCACAGATTGTGACATTACTTTTCGCGTGACCTAGCGATGAGGGAAACACACGTATGCCGTGTGATGCATGTCAAAATCACTCGCGCCTATTGTTTTCCACGGAAGCCCAGATAACGGCGACATGCATCACCGTGTCGGCGAGTCCTATTTTGCCGCATTGATGCGCTTCAACGGTCCAGAAAAGCAGCAGTTCTATCACATTTACTCTCTGGAACGACACGCTGTTACTTACTTCTTCTGCCGGGCACAGAGCATCTGCCGTGTGTTGCAGTTGAATCGCATCAAACGCCAGTGTATATCGCGAGCTGTATATGTAGAATGTATGTATAGTGGATAATAACAAAGATGGATGACGTATGTAATGTATGTATTCTATGTTTTCAGATGTGATGAGATCAAAAAGGTACAGTCACAAGAACACAACCGTTTACTGTAACAGACAACGGTTCACCTCGTCTGTTATTGTCCCATATCGAGACATTGAGTCTTATGACTTACTCTACATTCATTGGACTGCTACACTGTCCAGTATCCGGACATAGAGACCTTGACTCGCTGGCCCGGCCTTGTGAGGCACATTTTGCTGAATGGCTCGGCTGCAGCTGCCGTCTAAACAATGCCGGCCGGTCTTTAGCTGTTGGCTCAGGTGTTCAGACCTGGCTCGCCGGCACACAAAGGCTAAAGAGTCTGTCCGCTGCAGTAGCTGTAGGACCATCCGTTCAGGCCTGGATCCACCAAGCAAAAATCAGCATCTGGGTGTGGGGCGTACCATGGAGGTGGTGGTGGGGGGTGGGGACAAAAAGATTTATTCAACTCATCAGCCATTCACACACACATACACACACACACACAGGCTGGGTTAGAGGGGAGCAGTCTTATCTGCTTGCTACAGTACGTATGGACAGGTCCATAACTCTGAGGCAGAGTTTTACATTCTCTCTCTCTCTCCTCTCTCTTTCTCTTTCTCTCTCTCTTTCTCTTTCTCTCTCTCTCTCTCTCTCTCTCTCTCTGTCTCTCTCTCTCTCTCTCTCTCTCTCTCTCTTTCCCTGTCAACTCAATCATGTCTCCTCCCTGCCGTTCTCAACTGCCTCCGTTCGGTCTTTCCTCTAGCCATGTCACTTCGTCTCCGTTTCCTTCCTGATTCCTTATTCCCTGTGGATGTCTCAGGGCCACCTTTTTCCTCCCCTTCTATTTCTCTGCTTTCCACTGTTTCTCTCTCTCCCTCTCTCTCCCTCTTTTAAGATTGATAGCTGCCTGCTCCCTGCACAAGAGGGAAGTGTTCCATCTAAGATAGATTTATATGGGATTCTGTGTGTGTGTGTGTGTGTGTGTGTGTGTGTGTGTGTGTGTGAGGGTAAGGATTTATTTGGAATATTCCGTTTCTACAGACGATGGCTGGCAATGCAGACTCCAATGTCAAAGTGCTGACCAGCACGATAACTCACCGCTGTGTGCCTGCCCGCGCACGCGCGTGTGCGTGTGTGTGTGTGTGTGTGTGTGTGTGTGTGTGTGTGTGTGAGAGAGAGAGAGAGAGAGAGCAGCACAGATTGCAGCCTTTACAGCTTACCAAATACGACCCTCAATAAGAAAGGCTGGCACACGAACATACTGTACAAATAGAAAGATGTGGACGTTTTGCACCTGCTTCCATCAATTCCACTTATCTACTACTTTCTTCATACTTCATATCTAGTACTGCTGCACACTGCACATGCCCCCCCCCCCCCCCCCCCCCCCCCCCTCTCATGGCCATTTAAACCCTTCGTCTACTTTAGAGGGGGTCCATTAGGGAGTACAGATAGAGGCAGAGAACGTCACATCTGAGAGGAGCAAGGTCAGCTAACAGCCTGTTTCACTCACTGATGTCGTCTGTCTCTCTCTCTCCCCCCCCGCTGTCTGTCTCGCTGTCACTCAATGTCACTCTCCCTCCCTCGCAGTCTTCCCTTCTCCTAACATGTCTGTCTTTCTCACAAGCTGTACCATCCAACCGCCTGTCTCTCGATCAACTCCACCTCGTCTCTCTTTGTCCCTCCCTCAAGTCTCTTGTTGCCCCTCGGTCCATTTCTGTCAGAGTGTGTGGCAGCTCAAGGTCTCCTCTTTTTGCCTCTTCGGGGGGTGGGGGGGTGAGGGATGTCGCCTAACAGAGAGATTGGCCTCTAAATGTGACAGGAGAGTCGAGAGGCTGATGTGCATGCAGACACACACTTCCTCCCGCCTGTCCCTGCTCCCGGGCCGGGTCTCGTGAAGCTGCTTAGGCAGATACTGGGGAGGAATTCAATTTGCCGGGGAGATGAGCGCTGTGATAGAGGGGAGAGGGAGCAAAGGAGGATGGAGGGAGGGAGCGAAGGCGGATGAAAGGACAGGAGGAGAAGAAGAGATCAGGGTCGCTGCTCCGGGGCTGATAGTCCACTGCGATCCCGCCCTCTCTCCTCTCCTACAGGGACTATAAGTGCGGTGGAAATTAGGCCCTTCACGACTTGTCCTTTACACATGTATTATTCTCACGACTTGCTGGTTAAACATCCCAGGATTAATCCTGAATTTTACTGCAGCAGCTGTGTTGAGATGTGAGGTCAAAGTGCTGCCTAACCTGTAACGGCACGGGTAAAGGCTTCTGTTTATTTTGTGTTGGAAGTTTGAAATTAATGTGGTCAAAAAAAACAAAACAGTTCGATTTGCATTCAGATACACAGAGGGAAGGGAACCATGTGGAGAGAATGCCTTTCAGAGCTCTGACTTAAGAGTGAGAGCGCAAGGATGAAACTAAAGTTGAGCCGTGGATCTTATTCCAACAGTGCCTGCTTAATTATTGGATATATCTGTGTGTGTGTGTGTGTGTGTGTGTGTGTGTGTGTGTGTGTGTGTGTGTGTGTGGACGGTGTGGGTTTGTATGTGTGTGTCAGGTCAGATTTAGGGTCACTCACTCCAGAGAAATCACTTTATCTTCATAGAGCTAACCCCTACTGTGAGACATAGCCAGCAGAAGTGCCTACAGTCTGTGAATACTGATTCACTGTGTGTCTCTCACACACACACACACACACACACACACACACACACACACACCCCTCACCATGCCTTTTTTGACGCATGAGGTTGAAGGGGAGAAAATAACTACATCAGACTCTTTTATCACAAGTACATTTTCTATGAATAAGCGGGTAAAAGTTGCATAGCTCGGCAGTTTTTTTTTTCTCCCCGTGGAAACAGCAGTCTATTTGATTATGGGGTGCAAATGAGTTCTACTCCTTTTTAATCTAATAAGTCTGCCAGCGCTTGTTTCTACAGGCATTTAAAAACACTTAATTGGACTGACAGTGTGTGCGGCGGGAGGAAGAATTATGAGTTGAGATTTTTGGCATATTGCAACCAGTTAGAAAAATAGGGTCAAAAAAGAGGCTAATTAATTGAACAATGTAAAGTGGAGGGGCTGAGGAATTAAATTTCATCTCCCCGGGTGGAAACGCAACACGAATGTATCATAATTTTGCACCTGAAACAGACAATAGTCCCTGATGCTGTTGATGAATACTTACTGCACGAAGCTGAGCGGAATTAAGATTACTGCAACCACAAGCCCACACACTACGAGTGTTTTCACCCAAACACACGGGTTGTTCCAGCCTTGACATTCAGAGAGGAGCACACAATGCACCACTGTAGGCCTGGCTCCATAACCTCGATTGTTGGAC
>NW_027176963.1:893512-957292 GCF_023349555.1 Cebidichthys violaceus
GTTCGGAGTTTGTCACACCAGTGTTATTAACCACACAGCCACATTTCATATACTTGCCGAAAAAAAATCGGCAAGTGTATTAAATTAGGTTTGGAAATGTGCTGATTCCTCCCCGACCAGGATGAGCGATAACTACATGTGAACATTTTCAGTGTTTACACATCTCACTGCTGAGCACTACTTTTTGCTGGATTTCAGGCTCTACAGCGGCTTTGTATTGTAAGTAGGAGTGGTTAACAAGTATCAAGTGATTTTAGGTCTACCCAAAAAAAAAAAAAATCTAACTCCACAATTCAGTACCACATAGTTCACAATGCTTTTAACATGTTTCCAGCAATTATGTTCTAACGCGTGAAATAAATCTCTGATTTGAATTTAACTAGATTTTAAGTTTCTCCCAATCTGCTTCTCTCACTCACTGTTGTCGTCCATCTGCCCTTTTCTTCACACTTTTCAACTAATTTGTTGCTGTCGGGTACGTGGGAGGCGTTTCAGTGTGCGTGTGTGTGTGTGTGTGTGTGTGTGTGTGTGCTTACGCCTGACTGTGCATGAGTCCATATGCTCGGCGAACGCAAGTATGTGTGCGAAAACGTGAATGTTTACTTCCTCCCCTTCCACAGTGACAACATCTGCCACCAACTGCAACGCACACAGAGAGTCTTCGTCGTCTCCCCCCCCCCCCCCCCCTCCTCAGACAAGGGCAGCTAAGTGAGACACCGTTTGAAGGGCAGACTCCGTCTCCGTAAACGTTTCTCTCACAGACTCAAATTAATTCAATAAGACTGACAAATGTCCTTGCCAAGATACAATATGACTTTCTTTTCCGAGTGTTTACTTACTTCCACGTTTTGTACGCAGATACGCAGAGCGTACACACAAATAAAGGCAGCGCGCACATAGAAGGTCAGACACATACATATCCCAGCGCAGATGTTTCCAGTAATAGCAAACAAGTTCGCTGGTAATGACTAAGGAAGCTCAGACAGAGAAGCGTTTGAGGCGTACACGCTCATTGTTTGCCGAATAATTCATTGTTTAGCTTTTTTTCCATTTCTCCGCGTGTCGGTGAGCTGATGGAGAGGGTATTTTTAGATTTTGTTTTGGGTGAATATTTATGTGATGCTTGCTGGGGTGGTTTAAAGAGATGGTTGTTCAAAATATCTTTAATTATCTTGCTGTCACAAATACTCTCTGAGGCGAACTTGAGCTGCACTTGTTTGCTGGTGCGCTTTCCTCACATTCACCAGAAAGACATTAATAGCAGTAGTCGTCCCAGTTTAACAAGCAGGGTGGTGGGCGACTCATTACTTTCTCTTAGTCCCCCCCCCCCCCCATCAAGTAAATACGATGCATGACTGAAGTTCTTTTCATAGCAGGAACACGCCGCATGCTTCTAGCTACCTGCAGCTTTCCTACTGATATCTGGTATCAGTCCTCACTACAAGACTCACACTGAACCCAGTAAACCCCAGAGAGGGAACGAGAACCTTCAGGGGCTTACTGAACAAATGCTTGGCTGGGACTCAAGAGAAAAACAAAAAAAACTGCTTTTCAAAAGTGTCCAATCGTGTCATCGGCACATAATGCAGAGAGACAGGACAACTCATTTAAACTCGTGCCTAACCTGCCTTCAGATTAGGAACACTGGGAATGTGTGTGTGTGTGTGTGTGTGTGTGTGTGTGTGTGTGTGTGTGTGAATCACTAGATGAAAACAACACAGCAGGCCAACATGATTACACAGTGTCTTCTTTTCTCGTCTATTTCCAAATCTTGTCAAAATGCGGCTCCGTTTTTGTTGACGACGGATTCCTACTCCGTGCCGTTTGAAATGTCACAATAAGGGAAGTTAAGCGCTTTAATAAGCTTCCTCTGGTGTTGAAATGGGTTACAATGCAAACGATTCCAGGAGCAGCCGTGACCGCGGATCTGACTTTAACCTCTCTGAAAGATGAAATGTCGGGAGCACATCTAAACATACCTGAGGTCTGCATTGTGTCTGAGGTTTCTCAGATACACCAAACACAGAGGGTGTGGGGTCGCCACTGGAAATCCTTGTGAGAGAGAAAAACTGTAGTTGGGAGCAGAAACCTTGAAGAAGATTTAAAAAAAAAAAAAAAAAAAATTACAATTACAAAAGCCTTCCCCTAGCTAACAGCAGATACTGCAACTGCAACCCCCCCCCCCCCCCCCCCCCCCAACTCTTACCCCCATGTAGGTGAGGGACAAGAGAGGGTGAAAGAGAGAGATGTTTGAAAACTTCAAAGCTGCTCATGAATTCAAAGTTCAAAGTTTCATCTCCTTGAGTCTTCTTGCAATTTGTAAGTCAATGTGTGTGTGTGTGTGTGTGTGTGTGTGTGTGTGTGTGTGTGTGTGTGTGTGTGTGTGTGTGCGTGTGCGTGTGCGCATATCTATTCATGCAAGTGTGTGCAGACAGAGCAAAGCAACGGTGGAGATCACGCTGCTGGTACGAGCTGGTGGGTTTATTAACCATGCTGGTTAGACACTATGACGGTCTATGAGAGATGTGTAGAGGCAGTCATTGGTGTTCCTTGTCCTTTGTGGTACGGCTCAGTGGAAATACAGATTAAAAAAAAACAAAAAAACAACAGACAAGTGATTGCAGGTGTGAACATACACCACCACTCTCCTCGCTCACTCACTCTCTTTCCCTCTCACTTCATCGAATGCCCTCTCGCTTCTCTTCGATCCCTCCTCCTCCTCCTCCCTCTTCTCTTTGCTTCTTCACCTGAGCGCGCTGCCCCGTCATCTCCATCTCACCCGGTGCCTCTCCTCCGTCTTTCATCCTTTCTCTCCGGCGCTGTCATTTAGCATCGCGGTGCCGATGATTAAGCGCTCCATCATCATGCCCCCCCCCCCCCCCCCCCCCCCCCCCCCCCCACCACCACCACCACCACACAGTCAGCACTTTCATTTATTCACTCCTTCATTTCAATCTCCCCATCTCTCTTGATTTCCTTCCTTTTTATTATTTATATCTGCCGTTATGGTCATGATGACCAAAAAAAAGTGAGGAATGCTGTACGCAGCACAGCAGCACAGCAGCAGGGATGTCATCAACAAGTGCACACAGACCTTGCTACTAGAAAATGTTTAACACTGAAGACACATTCGCAGACACAGCTAATCTATCTTCTGTTTCAGCCGCACAAAACAAATTGGCGCGGGTCAAGACCTGCTTTTCCTTTCGTCTGCTGATGAGATAAACAAGCGCTCTGTCTTCCTCACCCTCACCCTCTCTCTCTCTCTGTCTCTCGTGGCAACATCACATGACTGTATTAAACGTGACACTCTCGTTAATCCACATTCAGTCAGCCACTGCATCGCCCTATACCAATCCAGGTATACAGACCTGAGGCAGGAGAGCTCATGAATAGCTAATGGCAAAGACACAACAGTGCTCTGATTCACAGAAAATGGCCTTTACGCCATCAGCTCCACTATTGGCTGCCGGTCGAGGGAGATGGGGGAGGGGGAGGGGGGGGTTGATTGAACATAAAGGGTGAGAGAGTAAAGCGATATGTGTCTGGGAGAGAGAGTAATTGTGCATGTGTGTGTGTGTGTGTGTGTGTGTGTGTGTGTGTGTGTGTGTGTGTGTGTGTGTGTGTGTGTGTGTGCGTGAAATAGAAGCAGTGTGCGAAAGAGAAGAAGAGAAATGGAACATATTATATGAAGTTATTGGAAAGCAAAAGAAAAAGTAATTTCACACACACAGCCCATCTGCCAGTCTGTCTGAAAGGCTTATCTGCACGCATGATCACTAAACCTGATAAACGACACATACAACAGTCCTCTCTTCACGCTCACAAACACACCGGCACACTGCCGTGTGCACCGATAAAACAATGTTTACGACAAAGATGGCTCGGAGAGGGGAGGGGAGGGGCCTAAGCTACTGCGGACATAATAAAGAAGGAACTAGCATATAGAAGAAGTGGACATCGTGACGTCACCCGTCGGTTCATGGACCGCCGTTAGGAAGCCCCGAGTTCGGCGGTTTCGCCATCGCCATCTTGGATTACGCCCGTCGCCGTGTTGTTGTTGTTTTTCTTGAGGTTACCGTATCAGGAATGCGGAGGAGTGCCGTAGGGACGCCGTATACGTCTCTGGTAGCGGCAGCGACCTGTCAATCACAGTAAGCCCCGCCCTAAAGCATACTCCGCTTCATGGTTTATTTTACTCTAAATGGACCATAACTTACTAAATGAACATCATGCTGTATTGAGGAAGACTTTAAGTGATTGAGACCATAAACTCATGTTTACAATGTTTACTGAGGTAATAAATCAAGTGAGACCTAGAGTCATTTTCTCATAGATTTCCATACAATCAAGACTTCTTTTTGCAACCGGAGGAGTCTCCCCCTGCTGGTCAGCGGAGTGAATGCACGTTCAAAGACACTTCCGCATTGGCTGCACTCCGCAGAACCGGAAGTTGCCGCCTGGCAAAAAACGCAGGTGTATTAAAGAAAGCAACAACTAAGAGTGAATCACTTTGTCGTTGACAAAATTGAGGTAAAAAAAAGGATTCATCATTTTCAAAAGGGCTGTTGTATATTAAGTAAATCAGCATAGTAATAGTCATCGGAGTGAGTTATTAGGAATAAACAGTAAATGTTTCTTCAAAGGAGAGAGAGCAAAGCAAACAGAAACAATGGCAGCAGAAATACTGCAACAACTGCTATCGTTACTGGAGGCCTCTTTGCATACAAACTCCAAATATCACTTTGATAAAGTCTTGGTCTAATTAATCAAGCTAATCAGCGGGGGGGCCCTGCAGTGTCTCTCTCCCTGGCTGGGGCTCTGCAGCAGTTTCCTCACTGTGGAGAGCCGCTGTTGGCTCAGGAGGTTCTCCTGCATATTAAAACGTCTCCACAACACCTCGAGCAAAAGTGTGAACACCGTAACTCCCTCTTCCATAATATGAGGTAAATACTTTAAACTTCCGGGGAAACCAAACAGGCTGTACAGGCTTTGTCCAGCTTTTCATACAAGAGTGAAACTACTCCAGTTCACAGAAACGACGCAAGACTGGCCTAAAAAACAAAAAACACGTTCTATTGGAGCTAAAGCACCCCAGTGAGGGAAATATTAAATAGAACAGTTATGATGATCCAGGAAGTCTAAACAAGGTGTCCTTAGGCAAAAGAAATCCTGGGAATGTGTGTGCATGTGGCATATGGTGTGCTGATGAAATATATCATTATAATAGAATATAAAAGCAAGTTGCCTGCAAACACTTAACACATTAAGGAAACACACAAAGCACTGAAGGGATGAAGATTAAAAATGATTGCGCCGTATGTTGTCACATCTGTGCTAAGTTATTGTAAAATACATGCCGCTCCATTGTCCCGTCACGCAAAGTGTCAAAGATTTCTTAAAGTGCGTACTTCATAAAACACAAAGGTCCTAAACTCTTCAACATCTCCTTGTTTAACATCTCGACATGCATGACTTTTATAAACATAGATATATATATATAAATGATTTAATCTTGCGTGGTTTAGAAGAAATGTTATTTCGGATTGTAATGGACAGTAGAGTTTCACTTTGATCTATTTAATATGCATTTGCTGGAGGGTGTAAAGGCGAATAATAAAATGCTTCTAATATCAAGTAAAAGGAACAAACCATGTTTGTGGATGATCATTGCTGCAGCTTTCTTTTCACGGAGGTCAGACATGTTCCAAAAGAAGAGTTCACGCTCACGTTCAATTATTCATTCCATTAGTCGAGATGTGAAATCATGAGGTGAAAGACAGACATTCATGGGCAAGTCACGCAATTCCCCCGAAAAAAAGAAAAGGAAAAAAAAAAGGAAGAAAAATAACACTTGATGTGGAGCCGCAGAGCAGAGGTGAAGTCACACCACCTCTGCTCCGGTAACTTTTAGAGGAACCTTCATCTCTCCTGGGATCTCGTTTTAGGCAGGCGGTGGCATATAAAGCAGGAATGTCGCAATCACTCTTGCGCTGTGTGGGTGCTAAAGGCATAGCCACGGTGACAGGGACAACATTTTCATTTCGCACATAAAGCAGACAAATTCAGCTCCTCCCAAAAATGATTTCTTTTCCTCAGCAAGACTCACAAAATGTCAAGCCGCTATTCATTCCCGCACAGAGGGGCTGCAGGAGCACGTGTCAAAGAGAGACAAAGAGGCTGCTGTTCTTCCACAAGGTTGGAGAGTGTGTGTGTAATTCTACATGTGTCCGGTTACAATTAATGCAACATATAGATACACAGCAACCTCATTAGGCACCGAGTCCACGGCCCAATTAGCGACCCACCTCCTGCATGCTGCCGGCTTGTTTACTGAACTCGCTTTTAGATCTGATTAACCTCTTTCTCAACATGCGATCTATCAGTGGATGTCCGCTTTCTATCGACCTATCGGAGGGCGTTCTGGCTCGCACTGTGAGCACTGAGATGAAACCGTATGGAAACTTTACACAACCTTTAGTAGGTCACGGCCGCCGCTCTGCACTGCTGTCATACGGCGGTTACGGTCGCTAACACCGTACCGAGTCTACCGGCCGGAGACGGGTAGCGCTCACCCTCTGGTTCCCCCTCAGGTGAACGCTGATCGCTCTGACGGCACCTTTTTTCCAGGTGTTTGCACTGTTAACGGTGTGGAGGCAGCAGATATGCTCTACATTTAGAATGTAGCGCCGTTAAGAGTAAAACACGGCACTTTTAAGTCTAGTTCCTCCTGTTATTTCCTTCTTCCGAAACAGCGGTGAAGAACACCAGGAGCAAATGGCAGGTTTTCCTTAAAAAAACGAAATGGTGTGTTAACTGTGGTGGTAGAACGGTATCATACGGGATCCGGGATCCGTACGGATCCCCCCTCTAATTTCACAGTTTAACGTCAACCATCACAGAGAGAAATAAAGTTTTACTGACGATTGTTATCCGGCGATATTCAAACGAGTAATGGGCGAAGGTAAATTATAACGTTATCATGACGCGCAATCTCGTAAAATGTAGTGTTGGTGAGAAACATTAATAAATCCAGTTGTTTGAAAATAAGTAGATATTAGAGATGAATTATGACCTCTTTAACACGAGCTCTAGGCAGCTTTTAATAGATAATTACAACTACCAATGACAAGATTTGTTTTAATTAATCAATAAAAGTACAATCTTTTATTTCAAAAAAACACTATAGAGGACTATAACAAAGTAAAAGGACAACATTTAGAATTTTGGATTGTGTACACTGACTTCAGAGCGGTTGAAAGGAGTTTTGGAACGATGGCCTTGTAGACCAGCTGCTATGATCAAACAACAAAGAGATCTGTAGCTGATGATCCATATTGGCAGATGATCGCAATAAAAAGGTGACCAGGGAGCTGTTAAAGTTATGTTAACTCCCTTTTTTTTCCCCCCTTTTGTGCTGATCCGCTCTGTGATCCGATCCGTGACTCTGATCCGCGATACGATCCGAGTTTTATGATCCGTTGCACCACCAGTTAACTGCATGCTGCCGTCTGACAAATCAACTTTAAAAAACAATACTAAGCAAAAAAAAAAAAAGAAAAAAAAAGGAGCACTCTTAGCCATCACCACGCAGCTGTGGGTAGCACTGGTGTGGCCACCGCAGCAGAAGGAGGCCAACTCTTCTCTGACCCAGCAGCAGCAGCAGCTCCCTGAGCAGCAGTATCCCACGGCTGCCCCTCGGGACGCCAGCGCACCGACAGGTAATAAGCAGCAATCTTACTGTGAATGTTGGAGTGCGGGCCAGACAGAGATAGATGGTACAGTAGAAATACAGCTCACACACACACACACACACACACACACACACACACACACACACACACAATCATACTGTCCCGCACACACAAGCACACTTTGTTGTAGAAGCTGTACTGAGAGGATGTATTGCTGAGTGCAGCCTAATTGGAACATTCATTACTGTTACACTGAATTACAGCATTGTCCCTGATACTATTGATCCCTGAAATGTGTTGTGAGGGTGTGTGAGCACCTGTGTGTGTGTGTGTGTGTGTGTGTGTGTGTGTGTGTGTGTGTGTGTGTGTGTGTGTGTGTGTGTGTGTGTGTTTGTTTCCAGGCACATCTTTATGGCCAAACCTCAATCACTAAACAGCTACTTCTCAGCTCTTTTGATCCGACTCTTGACTTTGACCTTTTAGACTGCTTTCAATCAGGTCCTCACAGTCCTGACTGCCTGACAGACGCGGGCACTTATCAGAGTCTTTCTGTCTCGCACACACACACACACACACACATATACACACACACACACACGTAGCGTGACAGGTCCTGTCTCCAGTTGACAGGGTTTTATATCAGCAAAGACATCAAGCCGCCCACAAACCCACCCTCCCTCCCCCCTGACCCTACGACCACGCCATGATGAGAGATGGGACAATCTGCTCTGTGACAGCTCCACTCATACAATGTAATACACACACACACACACACACATCCCAAAGACATACTCATTGTCTGAACACAAAATGATAGAGGGTAAGGCTCTATATAATATATGCCTGCATCATGAGAATGTTTGTGGATGCCATAAGAACACACGCCTGCACTTGAATGAGTGTGTGTGTGTGTGTGTGTGTGTGTGTGTGTGTGTGTGTGTGTGTGGCAGCCTCTTAACTGAAGGCTTTGTTAAACTCGTGTTCATCATAACTGTGATGCTCTAGCCCGAGGGCTTAGCGGCATAAAGCAATTTCCCTCTCGTTACACCAGGCGTATATTAACCTCCAAAAACCGTCAAACACACAAACAGTGACTCAAACACACACACACACACACACACACACACACACACACACACACACACACACACACGCACACATGCTGCTCTCTTGCCATTTATCAGTCGTGTCAAGAATAGCAGGGACTATTCTCTTGAGCAGGTTATTTATAATGCTGTGTACTCCCTTATCGGCTTGATAGTCTACTGAGTAAGATCTGTCTTTCACTGCAGGCTTGAAGGCTGCTTCTGAACAGTCAGCGAACAAAAAGTCAGACAGACTCCAGAGACGGTTAGAGGCAGCGTTAACCCACCTGTCCCGCTACACCCCCCCCCCCTCCCCAAATCACAACCGAAACAAACTTGGGTGGTTGGTGGAATAACTTGTCCTGTCACTAGTCTGCTGTCGAGATTTAAAGCTCATTCTTGAACATCCCCCCCCAAGGCTGTTCTGGAGCTTTCCATCGACTCACACCTCCTTCCTCAGCAGGTGGAGTTTTTGCCGGTTGTCAACATGGACCCGAAAAAAAATAAGCTTCTTTTTTTTTTTTTTTTTAATAATGGAGATTTGAAGCAAAGGGAACCTTTCAGTGACTCGCAGTGAGTCTTGTACCCAGTGGAAGTGGCCTAATACGGAGCAGCTAGAGATTGATTCAGCTCGGTTCACGGCAGCTGTAACAGCAGTTCAGGTGTGCAAAATCGTTCCGTCCACAGCTTTATATAAAAATATACTATCTCTCATTTACACACTCTCCCTTTTATTTATCAGTCCCAACACTCGTTGCATTTATACATCCCCGCGGAACTATGAAGGAGTGATTATGTACTGCGCTTCTTCTTCCTCTCACTGTGGCATTCTTAAACTCCCTCTTACATCCGATGGCATCTGTCTTTCACGCCGGTTTACCTCTTTTCTTATTGTCATTATTCATCCCCGTCCTTCTCCGACAACGTCGCCCTCCCACCTTTTACCTTTCCCTTCCGCCATCTTCTTTGCGCCTCTTTTTTTTATTTACCGCAGATGGACTGTGGAATCTCTGCCTACAACATCTAATGAGCGGCGAATAACACACGAGCGTGATGGAATGAAGGTCAGGCTGAAGAATGCGATGTGAAGAAGAGAGGAGAGCGGAGGAATGGAGGGGAGCTGTCCGGGTACGAATCAGAGAGGCAATTAAGAGCAACGCGCAGGTTTAGCTTGGTGCAGAATTCATACTTAGTGAATAAGTAACAATTTTCACCAGATTTCATCACAGGGAATTACTGTGTTTGTGCAGGTCGCACAATCTCCAGCCTTACATGGCATTGTGCAGTTTCCCTAACAAGAAGAGGGCCTGTGTGCGTTTCGCACAATGGATTTCACGTGGTGTGACGTCAACGTCGGTGTAGATGCACCTACAGCTGGTGCTGCAGAACTTGTAGACACAGGACTTTTTTATTTTATATATATTAATTAATTGAGCTTGCCAACATGCAAGTTGCTCTTATATATACATACATATACATATATATACATATACATATATATACATATATATATATATATATATGTATATATGTATATATATACATATATATATACGTATATACATATATATGTATATATATATATATATATATACGTATATATACATATATAAAAACATGAAATATTGATTGGTTGGGGGAAAGTGTGAAAGGAAAGGAGTGTGGTGAGCAGCCAGAAGGCGGGTGGGAGAGGTAGAAGACTGGACCACGACTGGACCGCCACTCAGCAGCTTTCACATTAATGCCAGCACATCCTGTGAATAAAGAAACGTGATGCAATGTGAGAGCCGGCAGGAAAACATTTTTAATTAGGGGTCATTTCCTGTGTGTGTGCATGCATGTGTGGGTACACATTACGGTTATGTGTGTATGTGTGTGTGTGTGTGTGTGTGTGTGTGTGTGTGTGTGTGTGTGTGTGTGTGTGTGTGTGTGTGTGCGTGTGTGTGTGTGTGCGTGTGTGCTTATGCAGATGATGGCTCTATCATCAGACTAGAGCTGACTGGTCTGTGTGCAGCTGCATGTGCATGAAGAAAAAAAAGGAAAAGCAGAGAGAGAGAAAGACATAAAGACTACCACAGATATAGATACGTGATTTTGTTTTGTTTTGTATTGTTGCTTATTTTGGTTATTCATGTAATCATTTAAATCAAATATCATTTTCTCTGGCCGGTTTAAGTCTTTCATATGAAATGATTTACTGCTCTTATCTGTGTTTTTATCAAAAAATGAAATATTGTCATCTTTTGGACAAAAATGGCAACATGATTCTGGAGCATGGTAAATTATGACAGGCCTTTTTCAGTATTCAATGACCATTTAAAGACGGATCGATTATTGATTAATCAAAAAAAGCTGCGTTTTGAGATAAATGCTAACGTCGGCATATTTTGCACGTTACAATACATTCTGAGGTGACCATGAAAGTCTTTTGTTGTAGTTGAGACCCTTCACCGAATGTATAACCAAAAATGGACAAACACCTTGAGGCGACACTGAATTAAAGGCCCCTGGACCACCGGAGTCTGTGGGAGTGCTCCTCTGGGGACCATGAATGTCTGTACTAGATTCCGTGGGAATCCCTCCAAATAGTTATTTAGATGTTTTAGTCTGGCCAAACGTAGTGTGCTACTACTAAGCCCAACTTTGCCAACCCTAATGCCACACTGCCCTAGTTGTGTGTGTTACAAAGGAATAGATGAGACAGAATAAAAGATAGTTTTTCAGTTTGATCCTAATCACGCTCACACAGAACATTATTGTTGTTCATCATTTGTTCAGGCGGGAGACAAGTTGAGACAAATTGAGCAAGAATTCCCAAAAATAACAGGAAAAGAGAGGGAGAAAGAAACACAAAGAGCACATTATGTGTTATGTGAATAATTCACGATGTTAGTTCAGGCTACCAGTGACTCTGGATTTGACTCGGTGCCTCTTATTTCCCGGAAACAGGAAATGACCATATAATTGTCTGCGACTCCCTTAGCTCGTGTAACACCTGGTGTGACCTTCTCTTACGGCCCCACCGTGTCGCTCCATCCAGCCAACCATGTGATGTCGGTGACAGGACACACCTTGGAGAACAACACCAGCACTCTCCCTTCTCAAACACTGGAGGTTTTGATTCAGGGGAAAACTGTGACCTTTTCCTCTTCTGCCTCCCAGTCCTCCTCCTCCTCTCTCCTCCTCCTCCTCCTCTCTCCTCCACTGATCCATTCATCACACAGACAGGCAGTGTGTTTTAACTTGTGCTCGGTGTCACTAGAGCAGCCTATTTGAGTGGAGGCGGAGGCAGATAAAGGGAGGCGGAGGAGAAGGTGAATAAGTGACAAGAGAGAGGAGATACAGGGAGGCGTGGTGAGAGGTCAGACTGCGCAGACACAACAGAGATAAGCCTCCGTGGAACAATAGGGCTCTCAAAGGACGACTTGTACGTTCATGTTTCATATGCGCTATCCTTCTTTCTCCCCCATTGGTTTGTCTGGCGTCAGCTTAAATCATCGGCCGTTGCTCTAATTTCTTTTGTAACGGGACGTCAGTTATCGCGAGTTGGCTTTTGTTCGTTCTATCAAGAGCGACTTTTAACTAAACGATTCCTTTCAGGCTAAGCCTTAAGGTGAAGTCTGAAATACATGATGAAAGAAACACCCCTCATTGATGGCAGTTTCTTTTATGTGTTGACAAAACTGATCCAAGATAAAAAGTCAAGATGTGCAACTACAAACATTTCATGCGTCTGTGTGTGCATGTGTAGGTTACCTGCTGTGTATACTCTCATTCAAGGAAAAATTTAATTTCCACCAAGTCCTATGTGACTCATTCAGCCCTGCGCCAATGCCTTTCCCTGGTGTGTGTGTGTGTGTGTGTGTGTGTGTGTTTATGTATGTGTGTGTGTGTGTGTGTGTGTGTGTGTGTGTGTGTGTGTGTGTGTGTGTGTAAGGATTCCAATTTGCTGCGAAATCTGACAGCCCCTCTCTAATTCCCACAGAAGGCCGAGTAGTGGGTTAGGAGGGAATTACTACTGTTACATACCCGCCAAGCTGATTACCTATCGACTGGTCTAAACATTCTGGCAAAGCCACACTACTCCTCCTTGTGTGGTGTGTGTGTGTGTGTGTGTGTGTGTGTGTGTGTGTGTGTGTTATAGACAGAAGTGCATGAGACAGAGTTATTGGTGACAATCTAATTCTAAGTCTTACGATCCTTATCTTTCCTTTAGATATAAACAAACACACACACACACACAACACACACACACACACACACACACACACACACACACACACACACACACACACACACACGCCGACTAATCACAAATTCAGACATTTACCTGGTGGCTTTATTAGGACTGATTGGCCAGGCAGCACCACAGCCACAGCGATCAATACCGTGACGGGAGGATGACATCACAGTGTGAGATGAACCCAGGTTAAACACTTATCGGTCCAATCAGCTGCTCAGCTGAAACTAATGGCCTCATCCCTAATAGCAGAGGCAGCTCTCAAAGCAAGACACTGGATACAGAGCAAATAATAACACATGTTGGTCACTTTTTAAGAACATCGCTCGAACCATCCTCCGATAGATAATCGCTTAAAATTAGTTTCTTTTCAACTGTTCTCTCCGCATGAATAGCCCATTGTCAGCTTGTAGAATTAGGATAAGCCAAAAGGATAATGGCTTTTATCTGAAGACAAAATGGATTTCAAATTAAATTTGACCTGTAAGAAAGTGGTGAGACGAATAGCAATGATCAAAACAAGTGTGGTGGAGTCACTTAAAGCTGCATACGCTGTGATTATACATTCATCTCATGAGTCGGGGTTTCTACAACAGCACCATGATATTTACTCATACATAACACACTGATTGACTTTGTATATGTCATAATACTGTGACATATATATATATATATATATATATATATATATATATATATATATATATATATATGCATGTGTGTGCCAGGGAAGAGGCAAAACGACTGTTATGACTTTAAATGATGTTAAACTAACGAGTGGGAGGAGTGAGAGAGGGTGATTTCAGAGCCATTGTGTTCCGGAGAGATGACCTAACAAGTGAACACTACGTTCCCCCGAAGGTGTCTTTCAGAAATAACAACAGATTCACAAGTTAAACCCCCGTGAAAATATGAACGTGGGTGTAAATGAGACGGAGACAATGGGGAGTTTCTGTACTTCACAAGTTGTTGGAATTAACAGCAAGAAACCACGGAAACCTTGTCAACAAGTGATGCTGAAAAATGGTGCATTTCTTCTTCCAGTTGACTGTGTCCAGACTTAATTTTGAATATTCTAAACAAACATTTTCACACTGTGAAGAAGCATCTTCTGTCAATATCATTGTATTTAAAAGTTGTGTCCAAAGCAAAAGCAGCATTGACGCGCTAACGCTAGTTAATGTTAGCTCCACAGGGTTTTTTTACGTTTAAAAATGTTTATCTCCTTCCAACATCTCCAGGTAATAAGTATCACTAGTACACATTCAGCCATGACTAGCGCCCAATGAAGAACATCTGATCATGAGAGTCTGTGGCGCAGAGGGACTTAGTTGTCGGAGAGTGGGCGGAGCCGGCCAATGCTAAGCTATGATTTGCTAGTCTGTGTTAGAGGGGCGGGACTTAGAGAAGGGTCAATTGGCAGCCAGCAAAGCAAGAATGTACTGCGCATGTTGTTATGACTGTTGAATCAGAATTACTTGAAGACAAGAGAGACAAAGAGCATGGAAGCTGGTGTTTTAATGACTTTCTGAGTTACTAATTAGACAATAACTCAGCCTTCCATACTTTTAAGTACAAGTATAATGAATGACAAACCAACAAACAACAAGACAAAAACTACACAAGAGAGTTAAAAAGTAACTTCTCTCGATTTCTACGCAACTCGATGTGAACCCTCAACCCCAATCAGAGTGCCATGTCGTGAAGCAAAGAATAACATTTGACTGAAAAGAATTTTAACTGAATTAGAAAAGAAGGAGAGAGTTGAACAGTGAGAAAGATGTGCATTAGCAAGCAGTGAATTAACAGGGAGCAAAAGCCCTTCCATTGCTCTGATTGTATTACCCATTATGAGCGTTTCCCTAACACAAAAACACACAACTTATTGCAGCATTAGCATTTAGTACTAAATGGACTGATGAACTGCAGAAAGAGAAAGGGAAAACAAAGGGACGGAGGGTCAGGCGAACACCGTTCCAGCCCTGAAGAGCGTGGGTGATATGGCGACACATGGGGGGGAGGGGGGGGGAGGGGGGGGGGGGGAGTGTGTGTGCTAGAGGTGGAGGGCAGACAAACGTGCTGCTTTTAAAAGGTTAAAAAAATAAAGCTTTCATTCAGAAGTCATCTCTCGCGCACACACAACTGTGTCCGAGCAGAGACACAAACGCATGCGCCCCCTCGATTCAATCAAAGCAGCTGCCATTACAGTGGCAACACGCAATGAATCATGGGATTGATGATGCGCCCTTGCAAGGGGACAAGTAATTTCTACTGCCCGGGAGATGAAGGGAGGAAGGAACGGATGTGGAGAGCGAGGGGAAAGGCAGGGGAAAAAAAGGAGGTAGAAGAGAGGAAGAGGACGGTTAACAGAATGAGTAGTATGGTCTGAGAGCCTGGAGTCGGCCCTCCTCCTCCTCCTCCTCCTCCTCCTCCTCCTGGCCCGGATCGACCCGCTAACAAGAGCACAGAACCCTCGAATGGCAGGGAGGACGCGTAATAGAAAGGAGTGGTGGATGAGGCTCCACACATCATTCACACTTGTTCTCCAACAGGGCGCGCGTGTGTGTGTGTGTGTGTGTGTGTGTGTGTGTGTGTCTGTGTGTGTGTTTGTGTGTGTGACTGTGTGTCTGGGATGGGGTGAAATGTACAACTGTGAACTAAAAGACAAACTTTCCCTGTCTTCGTCTCGCCGCCATGTCCTCTTTCTGCAGCGAGAGAAATGAAAATTCAACACCGCACCATTGAATCCTCTTATATATTCAGACCAATATCTCCCTATTTCACACAAGCAAAAAAGGGGTGTGCACGCAAGCATGCACAAAGCTGCACACACACACACACACACACACACACACACACACACACACACACACACACACACACACACACACACACAGGGTATTAAACCCTCTTTCCTTCAATCCCAGAGAGCAGGCCCGTACCATCCTCTGCGGATTAGTGTGAGAGATGGAGAGAGAAGAAAGGTGAGAATGACGAGACCAAAAAGAATGAAGGAGACGGAGGAAACAAGAGAGAGGAGGAAGGAGGCGAAACAAGGAAGGGTGGGAAGAGACGCAGGGGAGAAAGGGAGATTGAGGGGAGGTCAAACGAGAGATGAACAAAAAACAAAGAAATAGATAGAAAAAAGATTGAAAGGAGGCAGCAGAGAGGGAAACAAAGTAAACACAGTGTGTGTGTGTGTGTGTGTGTGTGTGTGTGTGTGTGTGTGTGTGTGTGTCGTGGACAATAGGTGGTATCTTAAAACTCCTGAATGTGTCACCCAAAAGTATTCAGTAATTTTCACTGCGTAAATACCTCACGAAAAAAAATGATTTAAAACAATCAAAAGCACTATTTCTTTCCGACCACACGCGCACAAAACATCCCCTGCTACGTGAGAAAAATTGCTCACAATATTCCAAAGAGGTCATGTATCATACTGATGCCTTTGCATCGACACACCCACACACACCAGCACCCAGTGAATAATCCCTCTCTCTCTCTCTCTCTCTCTCTCTCTCTCTCTCTCTCTCTCTCTCTCTCTCTCCATCCAGTAATGCACCCTTCATAAAACCCACACACTCTTCTGCCAAACCAGTACGCAATGCATTTCAAAATGCACATCAGCACATCCAGTCACACACACACACACACACACACACACACACACACACACACACACATACAGGTGTCAGTAGTGAGGGGCCAGAGCTCGCTGTGTAGTCCGAGGTAAGATTACGTCAGCATAAATACTGCACTCAGTTATGGCGGCTATCATTTCCTGCAAACATTTGGCCCACTCACCGGCACGCAGCGAAAGTCAATACTAATTGCCATTAACGTAACGACTGCAAATGAACATTTGGGTCTTCGGGCTTTATGATGCCGGTAAAGCGAAATGCTTCAGGAGCCATCCCACAATCTCTTATGCATTTTGCATGAAAATATATCTAATTAACTAGTGCGCTAACAACATCACGGCAAACACTTTGAGAATAATTCAATAAGTCTTCTGGCCCCGGTTCTGTGTGAATGCGTGGAGGAAGCTCAGTGACCTCATGCCAGTGAAGTGATGATTCTGTTGGCACCGCGGGCCAAAAGCGCCCCGGCGCACGTTTTGTCATGCGATGTCATCGTGAGCCACGACACCGTAATGAGTCAAAATTGGAGGCGCAGCGGTTCAGCTTCAGATTGAGGAATTGCATTTGCCGACAGAGTTCATTCGGGTCTTCCTGGGCTGTCGTTCTCATAAGTATGCGCACACACAGAGACCTTCCAAAAATCACATTTATCACTGGAACTCTATTTAGAACCGGGCCATAACTCAATAACAATGCTTGTTGTCGCTACATATAATTGCATTGTTAAAAAAAAAAAACTGTAGTTATTTAAAAAGACATTCAACCCCAAATAAAATGAACGTTGCTCTTGCAATTTAAATTCCAGTCTTTAAAGAGAGAGAAATAAAAAAATAAAATACTTAAGCTCCCATGAGAACTCAGGTTCACCTCCGGGGTGAATTAAGAAAAGAAAAGAGTTGCTTTATCTCTGGGCAACAGTATTCTACTTGGTCACGCATGAACTGTACACTCAAAGTAGGTTGACTGCAGCTTCCAAGCAGTTTAGAAAAAGGCCTGAAGTTGCTGCGAAAGGTTGCACCACATTCTGTCACGCAATTAAAAGAAATCAATACATTGTTAAACTTTATCTTACAGTTACCGTATTTAGTCAAAAATACTTTTTTAATATATATATATATATAACTGGAACTTACTGTGTCTTCACATTGTTGTACTCTCACATTTATTAATGCGCAAGTCTTGACTGAACTTCTTCCGAATCGGTGAGACTCAAAAACTCTGTCTGCCACAGAACTTTCCAGGTTTATGCAATGCAAATGCTAATCATAAAAAAGGTGACAGGAAATATGAATAATATCATCACGGAATCATAATGGCTGCGGTAGTTCGCACAGATCCATTCTCTAGATCTCTCCACACATAAAATCAGTGAGCTGAGTCGGGACCACCCGCTCCTATCAATCCTCATATCCTCAGCAGAAAAAACACTTGATTGTGGGAAGTATCAGCGGCATCTGCTTCCTTTTAAACAGCTCTTCTGCTATTCAGCAAATGTGTAGCGTGAGAGGGAAGGAAAGCAAGTGGAGGAGCCGATTGGCCGTGACCACCACCACTAGTCCTCGTCACTCCTCTATGACACATCCTCTGAAATCCTTTAAATCTTCAAGACACGCAGCACAGGTGTGTCAGCGCTCCACTAAGTGAACAAAACGAGGTTTGTTTGTTTGTTTTCATTTGCACCAACACCACTGCGATGTATTTACAAAAGTAGGAGCGTGTGTGTGGATATGGACGTGTGTGTGTGTGTGTGTGTGTGTGTGTGTGTGTGTGTGTGTGTGTGTGTGTGGAGGGAAACACTGCTAACATCAACGGGTAAACAAAATCAAAATGAATGCCATGTTGCTGGCGGTGAGCCAACTTCTTTTACATGAGCCAAAACGGTGTAAAAGGGCACTCCACAGAAGAGCACCGCCTCTGAGAACACTTCCACTGTCAGGGTTACTTCTTCTTGGCATTTTCATTACACACACGATCCTCCCAGGACAGCAGAGATATTCACGAGGAGAGCTGTGGATCGGGACCGTTCTCAACAGGAATCGCCGTTCGTGCGTACACAAAGTGAGAAAGAGCCCGATTGAAGCATCAACTCCAATTTTGACCTTTTTTTTTTTTTTTTTTTTTCCAAGAGGGCTGCACAATTAAGGCTGAAGTCATAATCACAATAGCAGATCCTGATCATGGCTCTTGGTGAACTGGCAGCAGGAGAGAAAGTGTCACTGAATTACTCAGCACACACACACACACACACACACACATACACACACACATATATCCATAACTGTTTTAATATGCAACTGGTGCCCAAAATGAAGCTGGATGTTTCCTAATTGATGACATGCCAAGATTTTATGGTGACTAATTTAAAAGTAAAATCGTGACACGCGGTTTCACACACTCAGGCACAACCCTCGCGTTCACCGTTTTCTTGAGATTCGGTGTGTGTCCTTAGTTTTCGCACTGAGCAGCACAGTAAGAATAATTTGACTCACCTAAGGGAGCAGATGTGTCCAAACAAGGAGCAGCAGCACCAGACAGCGGAGCAGCAGAGGGGAGAGAAAGAGACAGAATTAGCCTCATTGCAGTCATACATTTTCTGCACAATTTCAGCATGTTTTCCTCTGGAGGGGCTGTGGAGAGAGACACTGGGAAGAAAAGATGGCTCCAAATATATACAGTGTGACACGAGAAGCTGAAATACAAGCAAAATACAACAAACACTTTGGATTTGTGGGCTCCAGTGCAGGGCTGTATATAAATGCAACACTGTGTGTGTGTGTGTGTGTGTGTGTGTGTGTGTGTGTGTGTGTGTGTGTGTGTGTGTGTGTGTGTGTGTCTGTCCTCTACACACAACCGCACACGTCAACAAATAAAAAAAAACAAAAGAGTCGTAAAATGTCGGTGGCAAAGTGTTTTTATAGCCGGAAAAGGTCTGAGGGTTGAATTCACTGTTCATCAGCAACACAATAGAGACTAGAGGAGAGGAGACGAGAGGGAAGGAGAGGAAACAAAAAGGGGAAGACGGTAGAGGGCAGGGGAAGAAACGAGAGGAGATAAGGGGAGACGAAACAAGGAGAGGAGCACAAACAAGAGGGGGAGAGAGGACATGAGGGGAGAGGAAACGAGAGGAGAAGATACAAGAGTGGAAGAGAGGAAAGGAGAGGAGACGAAACAAGAGGAGGAGACAGGAAAGAAGAATAGAAGAGAGGAAATAACAGGAGAGGAGAGGAAGCAAGATGAAAGGAGAAAAAACTAGCAGAGGAGAACCAAGAATACACACTTGATTTTGACATATCTCCTCCTGTGTTGTGACGGCAGTGTGTGTGTGTGTGTGTGTGTGTGTGTGTGTGTGTGTGTGTGTGTGTCAGTGCATTTTTGAGTTCTGAGTCTCTGTTAGTCCAAAGAGGAGAGATCAAAGTCCGGCTTGCTCACTTATCAGAGCTGCCCATCACACACTATCCTCCAGATACAAACACTCCGCCGCCTCTCTCTTTCACTCTCCTTCTTAAATGAGACACCAAGTGAAATACAGGAAGGAGGTATACTACAGACAGAAATGAGAGGGGAAAATGGTGTGTGTGTGTGTGTGTGTGTGTGTGTGTGTGTGTGTGTGTGTGTGTGTGTGTGTGTGTGTGTGTGCGCGCTTGTGCCCAGTGTGTATGGGCTGTGAGCCGCAGCATCTGGGGTTGCCATTTGAGACTACGTCTACTGGGTGTAGAGCCTAGGGTTGGCAATCTGCCAACACATGCCTCACACACTAACTGAGCTGGAAAATAGCACACACACACACACACACACACAGACAGACACACACACACACACACACACACACAGACTGGGTCACACACAAAATGGCAAAGACCTTTAAGTCAAATGAGGTAGAAGCACAATCTGACAAAAGTCAAACACAGAAAAACATAAAATGCCAGCACACACTGCTTACATACATACATACATACAAATGTAATTACATTTCTGCAAGACCTCAGCCTCCCACAATGCAACAGGACAAATGAGTCACGGGTGCGGGTCCTCCCATAGGTTCAAAAGTATCAAGATTATTATACTGCCCCAATATTGTGTTCACGCGTGTGTGTGTGTGTGTGTGTGTGTGTGTGTGTGCGTGTGTGTGCGTGTGCCTGTTCACGCATGGTTGGGATCAATGAGAGTGTGTGTTGTGCAGTGCCCACCTCCACCTATCACGGCGGCCAGCCGCCCTATCAACCCGCCTCTCTAGCTGTCCTGTCAAGCAAGAAAACAAGAGGGGACGAAGGGTCAAACGCATCAGCGTGGAGAAGGAGTGCGCACTGCAGCCTCTCACTGACTGCCTCGCTTCGCCTGGCGCTCCACAGCAAAGACAGCCGCCGGAATGCTGCAAGAGCGGACGTTTTGATTTAATACGGGTTATCTGAAACAGAAGTGTCTCTAATCGCTTCTAATATCATCTTGTGTTTGAATTTATCAAACTTCTTTTGCGGCTCAGAAATGTGTGTTGTTTTTTGTTTTTTATTGCTCCTGTAGCACAATGATTCAAGTTTGATAGGATAGAAAGAGTAATCACTGTTGGCGGAAAAGAGAAAAAAAACAACACTGCCGTATAACTTCAAAGATTGATTATTTTCTAGGCAGTATAAATGACGCCCCAGTGCCCCGCCCCCAACCTTTAAAAACGTACCTCATGCTTGCTACCTGTGTTAATAGCCCAGTGTAAGAGAGCTGTTGATCATACCACACAACTCCTAACATGAGAGACGGGGACAAAACATGTTGCAACTGATGCGATTTTGCAGACTTTGGAGACCAAAAGCTGAGAGTAAGAAGGAAAAGGAAACACCCATCTCCGAATAAATCACCTGCTAACTGCTGCGAGGATGAACTGACGAGGCTTAACCAGTCACAAAACAGCGACGATCAATTGTCTTTGGGTAAACGGTGAAGTACAAAGGCTCGGTGTGGGAAACCCGATGTGGTGACACCGCACACAAAGTAATGTTTGCGATTCAATCCCGGTGCTGTTGAGGAGAATATAATTGCGCGAGTTTACAAAGGGGCCGTATAGACGAAGCCTCACGGGTTTCATGAGACGTGGAAGTGCTGCGGTAGCTTCTTGCGGCGGGAGCGTTTAGCAGCTGAATCTGTATTCCAGTCCCCCAACAGCACGATATCTAAAGTTAGCTGGTAATGCTCTTTACCGCGGGAAAATTTGTGGAAGGTTTAAAAAGGTATCAAATGTTGGATACGGCTCAATCCTAAATCCTGCTCCCTATCCTTTGTTCTCTGTTCAAACATAGACGGCTGACAATTCACTCTTCCTCCCCCTTTTCTGTTGTGAATGCCATCATCCACTCTGCAAATCCTTCCTTCCATCCATCAGGGTTGACACATGCTCCATTCACTTCCTGCTCCGTCTCCCTCAGTGATCCGAGAGACACGAGACAGACACATCTGATCGGACGGGGCCTGCCCTCTTTCTACCTCTGTTTCTCTTTTTCTCACCAGCCGAATGTTTTTTTTTGGGGGTTTTTTTTTTGAAGATACAAGTTACACATCCTAACACATGCACACAGAAACAAAAGCCCATTTTCTTCCCTCACCCATCCCAACCTCCTGCCTCCACCTATTTTGCTCCGTCAGTTTTCAAAATGAGCGTCTGTCTCACCCCTCTGCACCTCCTCTCCCCCTCCCCGCAGTCTGAGCGCACCGAAAGTGATGTGTTGAAAGCAGAAACCCTATCGTTGTTGGCGTCGTCTCAGAGCTGCTTTGGAACTGGGAGGTTGTCACGAGGTCTCCGCCACACAATGCTCTTTGTAGTTGTCAGAGAGACTTAAATACGGTCTTTAGCGCTGTCACACACACACACACACACAACCGCTGTAATTGACACGCAGCTCTGGCCTTCTTCCGTTCACATCTGTATAGTGTGAGTGTGTGTGTGTGTGTGTGTGTGTGTGTGTGTGTGTGTGACGGTGCACTAATATCCTATTCGTCTCGGGATAAGCGAGGACAACGGTGCTAAAATAGCTCATTTTGTGGCTGTGCCGCCTTAAAGAGGTGTTATAATGAGACATAACAAGTTATGGCAGCTCATTCTCTGTGCTACTGCATACCACATGGACGTAGTCACACTGTCGCTTGCTCACACTGCCATGCACGCACACACACACACACACACACACACACACACACACACACTCACACACACATTTTAATGGCCAAGGTTAAGGTTATCATTGAATGAAAGTAGTGTATTCCAAGTCAGTGTCAGAGGAGAGGTAGTCGCCCTGAATTGCAGTCTGCACCATCGCTAATCTGTCATGCTGAATGAAAGCCTGCAAGCAACACACATGGTGCACACACACACACACACACACACACACACACACACCTGTCAGGGACCACAATGGTAACCCCCGCGGGGAAACCCTGTAATACCATGCACCAGGTCAGCTGGCCAGAACAGCAGAAAGAAACAGATGGAGCTGGAGGGAGGGATGATGGAGAGAGAGGAGGGGGGGGGGGGGGGGGAGGCACTCAGAGCAGAGGTAGGGTTAGGGAGCAACAGGTGAGGGAGGGAGTCGCTGCTGGGCACAGGAGGGAGGTTAAGGAAGACGGTGAGTGGAGAGAGGGACAGCGATAGATTCCTGAGAGGAGGGACAAAGGGAGAACGGAGGGGTTGAGAGACGGTTAGAGGTGCAGCGGGGTGAGCGGCGAGAGTGGAAGGAGGTGAGAGAAAACGAGCGATGGGGGGCGAGAGGTGAGGAGGGGGAGAGGTGAGGGAGCGCGGTAGGAGAAGATGAGGTCGCAGCCTCAGAGGCAACTAATGAAGACGGTGATGTCAGTGTGGGTAGTGGAACGGTCCATCTGCTGCTCGGCCCGCTGGGATATCACAGTCACCTCACTGGCTCCCACTTCTCACTCACACACCCATTAACGAGGAGGGGGGGGGGGCGGCGTCCTGCCTTAAAGCCAGCTGTACGAAACCTACAAAGTCTAAACCGTGCCCAAAAAAAGCTGTTCTTCATCTCTTTTGCGTTTGTTTGTGCACACAAATATTCAAACATAGGTCATCACAAAACGGTATATTCCTAAAAAAAACAACAACTTGTGAAACATGTATTCAGTCCCCCTCCTCCATGCCCACCCTGTGTTGGGTCTCAGTCAGTGACTGATGCCGTTACACTCACTAAGGTGAAGACTGTTTCTGGTGAGAAAAGATCTCCACGGAGGAAAGCCCCGCTGATAACAAAGGATGAATAAATACAGGTGTTTGAAGGAGATATTTGAGAGGGAAATGTGACCTGTTTAACATACCAACACTGGTTTGAGCCGCTTATAATACGGCATTAAAACTACCGATGTTTAACCAGAGCAAATATTTAAATAATAATACAATCATGTACTATCTAATCATTTGGATCGTGTGGTTTTTAAGCAAATAACCATTATTTATGACAATATCAAAGTAAAATTATAACATTACACATTTTTGACTTTTTTTTTGTCGAATTATCTTTTTTTTATTTTTGAATAGGCTTACATTTTCCATTTTGGAGGAGTAGGTTTTGTTATCAGGGTCAGGTCATCATGGACATACAGTATGTATCCAGTGCATGTTTCCTGACTTACACTGTACGTTTTAAGGCGGATCAGATCCTCGTTCCATTTTGTAGAATATACTGCAATGTGTGTAGTTTGGAGGGATTTGAGTGACGTTTTGCGTCGGAATCAAACACTCAAATGAGTAAAAAAACAAAAAGACGGAATGAATCTGAACGGGCTACTTCTCCACAAGCTCACACCCAGCAGCTGACGAAGAGCATGGGAGTAAAAGACTTTCATTTTGTTGAGGCAGCATTTACGTTCTACCCAATACACTCTCTTCTTCTTCTTCTCTTCGGCAGGCAAACAACAAAATAGTAAATTACAGCAAGCAGTGGGGTTGAAAGGAAAGACCACTTTGAGGGACACTAAAGGTCACTCCATTTGTTCTTGTAGCGTGGGCAGCTGTGGCTCAGTGGGTAGAGTGGATCGTCCCACTACAAGCATTAACATGGGCGAGACACTGAACTGTGTACCTGTATATAAATTATTTTATAAATCCAAAACGACAGCCACTTAGCGTTTGATACTTAAAACACAGTGTTCCTGTAAAAATGTGCTTTTCACCCATTATCCTTTAAATACACTTAGCAAAGACCTAACTGCAGGACATGTCTCATTAAATGCCTCATCTTCATCAGTTTTTCATGACCACTGGCATGAAAATGTAAAAAAAAAAGAATAATAACTGTAACCTACATCCCCATTACAGGGCGTCCGTCTTTGCTTCTAATTGATTAATAACCTTTTGTTGTGAGATGAAAAGGTTATTTTGTGCTTTCTCTCACTGTCATCAGCCGACACTGAAGCTCCTCTAAAGACCAGGAACGGTAACGGCAGACCTGCTGTGAGCGTGATGGCCTCTGAGGAGATCATCTACTAAACGTTCATCTCGTGAACCGTCGAGCTATGTTTTCATACGCCTGTCGCTGAGCCATGCGTTGAGAGGAAAAGCTTTTATAAAGTCTAAATTTGAAGACTTTTTTTTTAGATATGGAACAGGAAGCGGACATTCAAACAGATGAAAAAAACAGAACATCCTAAATAGTAACTGTATAAGTATCATACACCAGAAGCAGACTAATACATTATAGTCATTATTATTTGCTTATCACAGATATTTTGGTGTGAGTAACAAGAAAACGCAGTACTTTAAAACGACTTTTTAAAGATGCGTAGACCGTAATTTAGAAACAGTTTAGAGTTCCACTCGGTTGGTATTTGTTTTATGTTTTTTGTTTTTAAACTCTCAAACATTGATATTGGCAGGATGAGCTGTGCTTGACATAATGTGCACACAGAATCAGAAAGTTGTCCAATAAGCCTCCAGTTGGGAACAGAACCCATCTCATTGCCTTTTAAAAATAGACGTAGAGCAAATCACAGCTAATACCGCACATCGAGATCATTTCGGGCCAAGACAGTCCCACTATGAAAAAATAAAATAAAAGACGACGACGACGACGCCAGCATGCGCTGCCAACCGCCAGCAAACAGCAGGAAATTGCAGGATAGAGGAGATCCGCCCACCGTTTAAAACAAGCTGTTCACGGTGTGAGCGGCCGCGTCGCTTACACAGACAGCGCTGCAGAATGCGGTGAACAGACAGAAGTAGGGATCTCCGATATTGAGCTGATACTGACTCAAATAGCTGACGATGGTGCAGATCTATTTAATTCAATTCTATGTTTATATACTGAATTTTTCATTCCCGTCTAAGTTTTGGGCCAATTTGTTGCAGCATTTAAAATGTTTACATAACTTTTGTTTTTTTCACCAAGTTGCTGGTATTTGATTGAATTTTAATGCATAACACAAGAGTAGAAATATATTCTGGTATAAAAACATTTTTTTTTTAAAAACCCACAGCATTCTTTCATAGCAAAAAAAAAAAACCACACCTTTCACAAGCATGCAGAGAAATCCCGTCTCCCGTCGCTCTCTTTCTTTCACTTTCCTTCAGCACAAACAAATCACACACCGTCCTCCCCGGCAACAGACGCAGAGACATAATGAAGAAAGTTGTCTTTAACAGGCTTAGTAAACTAACTAGCTGGTGCTAGACACAAACACACACACACACACACACACACACACACACACACACACACACACACACATGTCTTCGCTCTCATCCCTCAGTCTTTCCTCTACACATCTTCCCTCCTCTCTCTCTCTCTCTCTCTCTCTCTCTCTCTCTCTCTCTCTCTCTCTCTCTCTCTCTCTCTCTTTCTAATGAGGCATAGAGTGAAAAACTCTCTGCACCCATCACAGAAGTAAACACATATTTTCAACGTTTTGCACTCTAGCACAGCACGGGGAGAGAGGGAAAGCGACTCTCATGCAGCTGCACACCATCCAGTCTGGAAGCACTTTCTCTCCTTCCCTTTCTTCTGCCGGTGATAGCTCACAGAGAGAGAAGGAGCGACAGTGTCATTAGACAGTGTCAGCATGATGACATCCCCTTCATGCCACGTTTCCCCATGACACAGCACACACACACACACACACACACACACACACACACACACACACACACACACACAGGTACACGTGTAGAGAGTTACGCATCCAGCATATCGAATTCCCAAAAAAAACACCATTTTCCTGGAGGCCTTGGAAAGCATGAGGTCGTCAAGCACAGGCGAGTTTTTCCCTAAAGGAATGTTACCAGCCTGTTTGTGGTTGTGTGTGTAGGTGTGTATGTGTGTGTGTGTGTGTGTGTGTGTGTGTGTGTGTGTGTGTGTGTGTGTGTGTGTGTGTAGGTGTGTGTGTGTTAGTGCTGCAGTGTAGAGTGACACAACACAAAGTGAGCAAACACACACACACACACACACACACACACACACACACACACACACAGAGTGGCTGAGAAGAGGGCTGGGTCTAGGCGGCGCTCCGGATGGGAGCACAGACGACCTGAAAAAGCGTTTGACATTCATTTCTTCCGTCCGCCCCCCCCACAACAACTAAATAGTCACAGAAAGAAAACTGGCAGTGTGCACAAAAAATGCTGCTATTGAAACTCGGGAGAGACTATAAAAAAATACATACATATATATATATACATATATACATATATGTATATACATATATATATGTATATATATATATATATGTATATATATATATATATATATATATATGTATATATATATATATATATATATATATGTATATATACATATATATGTATATATATATATATGTATATATATATATATATATATAAATATGTATGTATGAGACGGATGGTGAAGGGTGGATGTTGTGGGGAGGCGGGTGGACGGATGCATGAAAGTATGAAATAAGGCAGAGAAAGGGCTTTGCTGTCACTGAAGCAAACGTAAACACCCCGCGCACCACTCATGCTATACCGCTCCTGGAGAGGATACACACAGAACAAACACCCCTGTGTGTGTGTGTGTGTGTGTGTGTGTGTGTGTGTGTGTGTGTGTGTGTGTGTGTGTGTGTGCGCACAGGCCGTACAGGAGTGTGTTTGTGTACTCGTGCTTGAGTGTGTGTGTGTGTGTGTGTGTGTGTGTGGGTGTGTGTGGGTGCTTCGCTATAATGTAGTGCTTATCTCGGCGGATTATGCTGACTTGCAGCTATTAACAACTTAAACACATTCAAACCAGCGGGGAGCTATTTCTACAACTCAATAGGCCGTCTATCACCCTATTGTCTGCTCCTCTGCGAGTGTGTATGAGAATATATATGTGTGCGTAATGCTATCAAATGAGTGTGTAGGGAGAAGGGGGGGGGGGTAGATAGCGCAGTATAATGCAGGACAGATGTAGAGGATGTAGGGAGTGATAAGAGAGGGTGGCGGGCACAAAGGAAATGATAGGGACGGATGATGGGGGTGAAATGAGTCGATCACAAAGGGTGAGTCTGTCTGTCACGAGGGGGAGGGGGGGGGAGACAGCCGTCTATCAGAATAAACGTAATAAGATGTGTTGTAATGTGACGTGACGGTGAAGCATGCTGGAGAGGTTACTCTGCATCGAAACAGACAGGATCAACATTACACAAACACACGTCAACACGCAGACAGACACGCAGACAGACACGCAGACAGACAGACAGACAGACACATCAACATGCAGACAGACACGCAGACAGACAGACAAACAGACACATCAACATGCAGACAGACAGACAGACAGACAGACAGACAGACAGACAGACACATCAACATGCAGACAGACAGACAGACACGCAGACAGACACGCAGACAGACAGACAGATAAATAGACAGGCAGACAGACAGACAGATAGACACGCAGACAGACACGCAGACAGACACACAGACAGACACACAGACAGACAGACACGCAAACAGACAGACAGACACGCAGACAGACAGACAGACAGATAGACAGGCAGACAGACAGACAGACAGACAGACAGACAGACAGACACGCAGACAGACAGACAGACAGACAGGCAGACAGACAAGCAGACAGACACGCAGACAGACAGACACGCAAACAGACACGCAGACAGACAGACAGACAGACAGGCAGACAGACAAGCAGACAGACAGGCAGACAGACAAGCAGACAGACACGCAGACAGACAGACACGCAAACAGACAGACAGACACGCAGACAGACACGCAGTCAGACAGACAGACAGACCGACAGACACATGGCATTGCATGGGTGTTTGCCCGTCGATCTGTCAGTGAGCATTTGCTGCTGCGCAATTTGATGATCTCACCCAAAAGGGATTATCAAAGGGACTTGAAATACCAGAAGATTCATCTCCCCTGAAGAGGAAGAAGGAACAGTGGTGTTGTTTGTGGGGGGGGGGGGCTGCAGGAGAGTGCCGAGCCTCCAGCAATGTTTACCCTACTCAGGGAAAGATCCAGTGTCCTCGCTGGTACACCCTTCAGCGACACGCATACAGCACATTTCATCCGGCGCTACAGATTTATGATCACACACACACGCACGTCATCACTCATGCTGCATTGTAGGACTGCGTCAAAATGAAACGTGTGAGAGCAGGCATCATGAATTCATATGTGCATGTGTGTTATTGAATATGAGCGGGTGTATGTCTCTTCATATACATCTAAATTGAGTCTGTGTGTGTGTGTGTGTGTGTGTGTGTGTGTGTGTGTGTGTGTGTGTGTGTGTGTGTGTGTCCAGGGAGTAAAAGACAGAGACAGAAGAACCCTGCACATCATTTAAAGGTCTCATATGCATATACATACTAATATAAAGGTGGTCAGAGGATGTCCACGTCGTGATGGATGAGAAAGGCGACTCAATCAATTTCGCAGGCAACCGAGAGATGAAGACTATAGACTGAGATCTGCACAAACTGCCACTTTGAGCACCACACACACACACACACACACACACACACACACACACACACACACACACACACACAGCTCTAATTAGCACCTTTAGGAGTTGAAGAGAGTCCGCCGTACCGAAAAAACATCAACGGGGAGACGGTTGTGAACAGGAAGAGGAAGAAGAGGTGTCAGCGTTGCTCCACTGTTGTAGGTTTTGTGAGTTTGAAACTCATCCAACATGCTAACGCAAACTCAACAGCATCACCGGGATGATACATGTTTGGCTGCTTTGGATGATGCATGCACAAGCTAGTTTTGTCTATTTTTTTCTCTCTGTATTTTGGTATTTTCAATTCCGTAGCATAAGAGACGCGTTTCAGTTTTATAGCTGATTGAGATCAAATGTTCCTTATGTTTAGAATGAAAACAGTTTACCACAGTTGCCACAGGACAAAATGCTCCCTCAGACCTTTTTTTTTTTTTTTTTGGTCCACCTGGATTCCAAAATCTACCAGCTACTCATCATTGTTTTCCGCCTGGTGAGGAGTGACGCAAATCTAGCAGCAACTTGCACATTTGGCTGGATTAACTAACCAAAGCCAACCCACACACACACACACACACACACACACACACTGTCTCCTATGACTTCATGATGTCATGACGGATTAGAGAAAGTAAAGATGGTAGGTCTGAAGGAGGGAAGCGGCAGTGAACAAGCATGGGGGGGGTTTGAGTCTCTTCTCAGGTAAAAGCACTCTGGAGTGACTTTGTATGCAGGTGAGTTTCTGCGCGTGCCTTAGCGACTGTATGTTGAATCATTGAGGTTTTGAGGTCATTACTAAGAGATGGAGGAGATAGCAGGAAGTGCTAAAATCACCACTCTGTCTTGTCGCTCCATCAACAGTTGTTGAATCATTAAGATTAAAAGAGATGGCCGATCACGATGTGCTAAAATGACCATCCTCTGCCTCTCTATCCCTCTCACTTTCAAGTTTCACCTCCAAGTGGATTTCTATAAAAACTCCTCCGGTGACAGGTGCGAACCACCTTTCTCGAGCGTCTATTTTGGTTTGACAGAAGCACTTTAGCGCTCAGTTCCGCAGAGCTGGAAAACAAGAAGGAAAATAGATGAATAGATGTGCAGGGGATAAAAAAGAAAAAAGAAACGGGACGCAAAAAAAAGAAGCAGTCGATGGATGAAAGGAATCAGTTCAGTCAGTTCAGTTAAATTTGTGAAAATGAGTGCATCTCTCTTTTCTTAGAAACACAACAGAGCTCCAAACTGCTGTCTGTGATACCATCAAAGGGCAAAGCCCGGAGATGCTTCATTGAGAGTAAATAACAGGGCAGACATTTTTGGATGATGGGAAAGCACTGAGGGTGATCCTCCACAGACGTGGCCACGCTTTCTAAGAACTCTCCAGAAGCTGAAACAAAGCGGCCCCTCCATGATTGGATTCATTTAGCGGAGAAGGGGAAAAGAAGCGGGTCGGGCCTCTTAATTGTCAAACAAGTAATTATGTGTGCAGATATTAAAAGGTGTGAACCTTCACTGGCCTCACCATTCAATTCAATTAGGATTCCCCCCGTCCAATGCGCAACCATTCCGACATCCTCAACGTTTCCATATTAGTTCCTGTATCGCTGTATTTATCAATTAATAACGCGAGCTCTTTTTATTTAGAGAGTGCTTTCAGACTACAACAGTCCATAAAACAAACAGCTGCATTGTTCTCTTATCTATGTGACCCACCTCGGAACATAAACGTTGCGAAAGCAAAACACAAATCCTTCGTTACAAGTGTGCTGTAGATCTACAGAAACGAGGTTTACGCGAGGCCGCTCCACTACAGGGCACTTCCTGGCTGCCTGTGGCATTTTGCACTGCGTGAATTAGCCGAGCAGCTGGCGGCCTTTTCCTCGCTCATAACTCTTCTGCTCTTACTCGGGTTTAAGTCGCTGCATCTGACGACGGAACAGCTCGCTCGTTTTTCAACCTGCGTGCATGTTTCTTTCTTTTTTCTTTTCTTTTTTTTTTTTTTTTATTTCCAGCCCAACATTGTTGAAACGGAGCCGCTATAGATTTGGTAGCGAGAGAAAGAAGTTGGCAGCGTGCCCGTCGTTTGAACGCCGTCTCTCTGCCGGGTGAGACGAACGGAGACGAGAGGAACCACCGCGGCGATCGACGACAGCAAAAAAAGCAGCTGACGATGCAGAATCGTTCAGACCGCGATACTTCTTAGAATCGAGAAGTATCCAAAACCTTTCACTGATATCACTGTACTTTTTTTTTTCCCATACATAGGCTAAACTTGGGAGACCTGCCTAATTGACCCTTTTGCTTAGCCCCTCCCCCCCACCCCCGAGCTTCGAGAAAGGCGAAAAATACGACACCCTCCTCTAAAGTTGAGGATAACTTCTGTCTTTGATTCGTGACGGTCCTCCTGCGCCTGGTCACGGTCGCAGACGAGGGATTGGACAGTGGCCATTCTATGGGGGGGGGGGGGTCCCATTACATTGACCACATTACATTAAAAGGCCACTGAAGCATATTGGTTCTCAAAGACTCTTTAACTTCCCCTCGGCACATTGATATGACACCTGCTCTTCTTAATTCAATCAAACTGAAAGATGGTGTCGATGGTGTTTCTCGACCGAGAACAAATTGTGGACATGGAAACATGAATCAACCTCACATTTAGTCCACAAATTCACACATCAAAGGAGACTCTCGTCCTTCATGAATATCACGAGTTGTTTTCTGCATTCGTCGAAAGTGGTGAACTTATTGAAAGACACATTTGAGCAGCGGTAGAGGTGTGCTCTTCTTTCTTTTAAGATGATGTTTCCCCGAGGCAACGTGCAGTGTAGCCGTGTGTGTGTGTGTGTGTGTGTGTGTGTGTGTGTGTGTGTGTGTGTGTGTGTGTATCTATGTAGCTAGCATACTGCCAGTTGGTGTTTAGGATCCACAGGATCGTGGTAATTAGGCCGCTTGGTTTCGTTGGGTGCTTTCAGCATTTAATCAGCCCGGGCTGCTGACATCATAAAGTAAATCTTTCAGTGGATTCCGCTCTTGACACATTCTTTTTTTTTTTCTTTTTTTTTTTCTCTCCTCACAAGTGGGAGGGACATCACTGCGTCAGTCAGGGCTGCTTTGTGTTTCATAACGGGACTGTTCACAAGGAAGCTTCAGAAAGTGTGTCAGACTCCGACTCACTAACGATCACATCACTACAAATTTTTTTTTCTTTTTTTTTTAAACGCAGATGAAGATTTTGGACATGGTGTGAAAACAAATAAATGAGGCTGTACGCCAGCATGAATTACAGACAGCTGTGAAATTACAGATGTGGCGATGTTGTTGGAAGGCCATAGACGGAGCTTGTCCAAAGATAGGCCTTGTATGAAAATACAAAGTTGTATGCAAACGTATCCGGGCAGCCTCATTCCGTTCATGTTAATCTGCTCTCCTGTGGCGCTCCTTGAGTTTGACTCCATCAATCGCAGGCTCAGGCGATCGCGAGACACGATCATCATCGTTCGAGACTTTCAGCCGCCGTGTGCGAGCAGCGAAGGCGTCCTCCTCCTCCTCTTTGGCGGGTGTGAGGCGGGCGGGCGGGCGGGCGGGGGGGGGGGGGGGGGGGGGGGGGGTTACACCACAAGTTTGTTGACAGTAAGCCAGTCGCAGTCAACAAGGGCGTGTGATGTGGAGACACCGCGGGTGCTCCCACACTGTGGGATGGGCTTTGGGAAGACTCACAACAAACTGGATGGCATCCAGCTGTTTCGTGAGCCAATGCCGCCGCTCACATAGTATTTGTCATTCTGAGAAAACAAAACCCATCTATCTATTTGTTCGGAGGGAAAACAAATATGCAAATGAAGAAACACGGAACATTTTGAAGTTATTTCTCAGAGAATCCGTCACATTTGATGAATCTCTAAAACATCCAACACTGCATTGGGGGGGGGGGTTCTGACCAGTGAAAGAGGCCACAATGCACTGAATATGATATGTAAGAAATCCTGTTTAAAGATTTGTGATTTTAAAGAATTTGACATCCGATACATCCGGAGGAAGCAGTCAGAGCAAGTGAAGGAACAGATGAAGGAATCCCGTCCCTCCCTCAGATATGGTAATTCATGCTAATCTCCATTCACATACTTAATCTCCTAATTGCTTTAATTGACATGAAAGAAGGTTGAATTTGCCTGATGTGGCAAATGTCAAGAGGCTCCCCTCCACCCTGCCTGAAGCACACGTACACATACAATGCACTAGACACATGTACATCAACATATGTAAAGGTGATTATGTCCCGTCGATATCAAAGTACAGACACAGACACTCACTGATGTGCAACTAAACAAGCAAACGCGCACACAGCCCCACAGCAGGCAAATCCCTTTATTGTTCCGCGGTCTTTAATTAGAAATATAAAGAACCAAACTGCCATACATCCACACTGTTCACAACAAAGCCTTTTCCTTTTCACTTCCTCTCAATCCGGAACTTCTTATCTCTGGCTTTTTGGGTCAGGTTGTGTACGCGGTGAGAGAAAGAGTGAGGCAGTGAAAGCAGTAAATAAATGCAGATTGAGGGTTTTTCCATATAATTTAGTGAGACAAAGACTGTTATTGTACTCCACTATCGTTTTTCGACTTAAGGCCTAGATCTCTTAGTTGAAACTCTTTTAACGTGCGCGCACACACACACACACACACACACACACACACACACACACACACGCTACCACACAACAAAAGCCAGAAATACATTTCTCGAGGTTTTAGCTCTGAAAAACAGGATTGGATGCAGTGAGATAAAAACATTAGCATATACTTAAAAACACAATACATACACAAGCTACAAAAAGAGACATACGCAGTGGCTTCCGCTTCCAAGAGAGCAACATCAGTTGTGAAAGAACACACACACACACACACACACACACACACACACTGAACCACTTTTTACAAAAGAAAGACGTCAAGCGAGACTACCCCTGACCCCGATATATCTCCTGTGTATTCTGCTCCTTCGTAGTTTCACAATCACACCCTGCTCCCTGAAGAGAAGGAGGTCCTCCCACACCCAGCAGCACCGACAGGCTTGAGGTGAAGCTGCAGCTTAAGACCACGGAAAGCGGTGCGAGTGTGAGCCGAGGTGGATTTGTTGTTCAGGCCGGACTGATGTGGAATGACATGAGGGCTATCAGAGAGACAAAGAAGGTAGGAAGGAGAAGAACCCACAGTGGCCTCGAGGTCAACGCCACAGCTCTGTCATTTGACCAACCATTTAACCTCATATAAATTACCTGTTCTGTGTGTGTCTGTCTGTGTGTGTGTGTGTGTGTGTGTGTGTGTGTGTGTGTGTGTGTGTGTGTGTGTGTGTGTGGGTGTGTGTGTGTGGGTGGGTGGGTGTGTGTGACAGTGATCTATCTGTCCTGTGATGAATCCATCCTGTGCACGTGACCTACAAATTAAATCACCTCTACAAGGAAACTGATTACCCTTTCCCAGCAAAGACGGCTGCAAATACACAAGAAACACACTTACATGCAGCACACACACACACACACACACACACACACACACACACACACACACATAGAAGCACACACATTCAAAAACACGCGCGTCATCTGTGGTATCAAGAAAGGTTGGGTATTGGTCATTGACCTCTGAACTCAACCATCAGTTGCACAGACAAGGTGATGATTTACCCCTTGTGTGTTTTTGTGTGTGCGTGTGTGTGTGTGTGTGTGTGTGTGTGTGTGTGTGTGTGTGTGTGAGCTGACGCCAGGTCTGTGTCACAGTAGCCCCCTCCTTTCTCTCTCTCATAAATTACCTGTCAACTGCGGAACAGATCGAACCAGAGAGAAGGGAGGTGGCAGAAAGAGAAGCTTTTATGCCTGTTTTTAAGCCGTCAGAAAGGCTCCGCTGTGGCATCAGCTTCTGAGGGTGGGCTTTATGAAAAACACATGCTGCTTTATGAATGATTAATTAGTACACAACAGGTACACGTCGAATAAGGCACCTGTCATAGGGACACACCCAGCAGCTTCACAATAAAACAAACAAACAGCTAGACTCCGAAAATGTGCAACCAGACAACAAAAAAGACAAAAACAGCTATTGTTTTTAACAATCGCTTCACGAAGGAGAATAAAGAGAATTTTAAAAGAAAGACGTTCATTTCGCAGAAATAATGAGAGGCAGTGGGACGACAGTGATGTAGTAGAATAACGGCAGTTTAAGAGAAGAGGTGGAATGGAATGGCCAGCAGCGTCCCGCGAGTCTGGTTATTCTGCAGCAAAAACACCAAGAGAGAGACGGAGATGACAGAGCGGGAGAGGAGGACACGAGGAGGAGAGAGGATTAGTGTTTCTGACAGTCAGAAGAGGAGAGACGGAACACAAGTCCCACCATAACACCCTCAATAACACCACGGATTATCACCGAGCACAGCACGGCAGCACAGAGAGAGACGCACACTCATCAACATACGTAAAGCAGAGTCACATATCCAACTACTCATGTCAAAGATAATTAGACGAGACACAGTTGTGGATAGCTGTCAATACTATAAAGCTAAGTACTGCGCTGAACTGTAAGGTGCAAGGTACTGTGGGTAATTGTAAGAATGTGAGAGGCTATGGAGTTGGTGAAAAAGCCTGCAGTGGTTTGAGGAGTTGGAGAGGAAGTACACATCAAGGGATTCATCTATCACCAAACAAATATGCAGGATCACCCATCTGTTGTTGACAGCGCTGGATTGACCTGCAGCACTTACCTGTAGAAAAAATTATATAAATGATAACGTTCCAGAATACTTGTAAGAACTATGTGCCGGAACAGTGTGATTTATGGAGCTGTTATTACTGCCCAGTTGAGCTGCTAATGTTTCCTAATGAGGCATAGCCTCCAACTCGGCACAAAGGACTAGGTAATACAGCAGACTGGAAGCAGCGAATGTGAAACAGAAACGAGTGATTGAACTGAGCTGACCCACGTCAGGCGACATGGCGATTATAAAGAAAAATAAACGTAAACGTAAAGTAAAACAACAAATTAAAAAAAAAAAAAGAAGTAATTTTCCTTCTGTACAGAGATAAGCGGGTTCCACAGACACACTGGTGCAGTTGCGTTGTTTTGGGGGCGAGCGAAACTCTCCGTGATCTGAATTCACAACATCTCCCATGACTCCATGAGCTCCGTGAGTCATACGTTGTTAAATTTAATCAGTTTTGTTTTCCGTGAGCTGTTAATCATGAATAGTGTTTCATGTCTGGGGTGAAGCGCTCTGAATAAAGTGGGGTTGTTTTTTTTCAGGAAATATGTAAATGCCGGTGGAAACAGCACCAGCGGTAATGCCGACCCTGGAAAGCATTTTGTTTGTTTTTTTGTTTTAAAGCCGCTGACTTAGCTCCCAAGCAACACCTCAACGACCGACTGTAAAAACGAAGTCATCAAGCTGATAGTAATGAAGCACTAGCCAGGATGGCTAATAGATGGGCAGGATAAAGGTAGAGGCAGGTGAAGAGGGAGGAGGATCACAAAGACTGAAGCATTAGTAGGAGAAACAAGGAGACTAGAATCACTCAGGCATCAAATGGTCTGTCTGAATTAATCCTGACCATCACGCTTTCCTTGTCACACACACACACACACACACACACACACCTCCCTGTTTCTGCCCTGCAGCAACAGATGCTGGCAGACAGAGAGGCTTCCTCCACCTCTTCATCTTTGAATCTCTCTCTCTCTCTGGTTCTATTTTTCTGTCTCCTCTATCTTTGTTGCTCCTCTCGTCTGCAAGATAAAATGCCAGTCATCCTTCGCTCTACTTGTAAACAACAAATGAGGGCGCAATGGAGTAAGAGGAGACCAACGGGCAACAGGGTTATACGAGGGAGGGAGAGAAGAGAGAGAGAGAGAGTAAAGGGGAGAGAAAGGCAGCAGCTATTTGATAGTGTCAGCTGTATAGAGGAGATACAGACAGGCCATTCATCTCAATGGATCAGATAGCAGCCCCACTGGAGTGTACACACACACACACACACACACACACACACACACACACACACACACACACAAACTCTCTTCCGTACACACAAAGCAGTCCAAGTTTAAAGCTATAAAAAGCACCCTGGGGCTGAAAGTCCTGGACCTAGTCTACTAAAGAGTTGCGGCAGAGAGATTGAAAAATGGCAGAAGCGAAGATCACAGTTTTTTTGTATTTGTATGCATAAGTGTATGAGTCTGTTTGTGTGTGTGTGTGTGTGTGTGTGTGTGTGTGTGTGTGTTTTCTTTTCCATCCTCTCAGCAAGCCGTGTGCCAGGGTGAGCCAGAGACAGAGAGAGAGAGAGAGAGAGAGAGAGAGAGAGAGAGAGAGAGAGAGAGAGAGAGAGAGAGAGAGACAGAGAGAGACAGAGAAAGTCTGAAAGCATTTGCATGAATCACAGTTTTCAATTTCACATCACAGGGCATAGTCGGGGTGTGCGCCTAACTGGTTGAGCTCTTTAAAACTCTCCAACATTTAGGAGCTATCTCTGAACCTCCACACACACATAACGAGTCCATTGTAGAACTGTCAGCCGTAACAGCTGGTCTCTCTTGGTGAGTTTATAATGACTATGAAGGATGTCGAGGCAGACTCAAATCGGAGCTGTCCACGCTACATTCAGCCAATATCTAATTAGGCTCGCCTCCATGGCCCTGCTGGATTGCTACTGTTTTCAGCACTCATGTTACCATTTCAGTTCTTACTCTAACAAGGTATGTGACAACACAATGAGAAGCCAACTAGCTGTTGGTAGTCATCCAAGAATCAACTTTAAGCCTAGACTAGTGGACTAAAAATGAAATAAATAAAATAAATAAAATAAATAAAATTAAATAAATTAAAATAAATTAAAATAAATTAAATAAAAGCCATTTGAAGTTGTTAATTATGTTTGACACTCAACCAAATCATATTTAAAATGATTCAATCGATTTAGACGTTCACGCACATTCCTAGCAGACAGAATCAAAATGTATATCACATTCTGAATTTCACGTTGATAAAAGTTACATTTCTCAATCTTTTCAGCCCCAGCTAACAATTCTTTACTCAATTAATCGTTCCGTGTGTAAGTGTCAGAAAAACGGAAATAAATAAAGGCAATGACAAGGTTCCTGAGCCCGAAGTGCAATTCAAATTGCTTGCTTCGTCTGATTAAAAGTCCAAGAAATTATATAGGAAATGACTTAATATGTGATTAACAATGATTTCCAATTTTCCAAATTGTTGGCCATTCATTTTCCTACAATTGACTCAAAAGCGAATCTACTAATTGTTTCAGGAATAATGCCGCCGGCTGTTAGAGTGGAAAATCAAGGTAATTCCGCAGTCGCCATAATTTGGTGTAGACCAACTATCACCGAAGATACAGTGGTTGTCTTTGAGGTAACTTAGCGCTTCAGTGGTGGTAATATCTACAACAAAATCTGATCTAAATCCCTAATGTGGCTGTATGAAAAAAAGCACGGCAAATGCAATCCTTTCATATGTGAGTTATACCCCACAGGAGAATGCATACACTCATACTAAACATGTTCATCATTACACCATGTTTTGTGATCAGACATGAGATCGCCCCCAAAAAACACGGCAGACTAGAAATGGCAGGCTGATGTTCTCTTATCATACGAGTCTGCACCGTTTGTTTTTGGCTCATGGGCCACATTAGAGCTACCATACACCCCAACACACACACACATACACACACACACACACACACACACACACACACACACACACGCAGTGATCAAGAAGAAGACCGGAATCAAAGTTAGAAGGTACGTTCAGGTACACGCGTTGAACTTTCTGCATGCACTGAAGACTCTGAACAGAAGCCTGCTCACAGTGGAGAGATGGAAAAGGCGACGCTGGACTGAGGAGGAGGATAAGAGACCTGCAGACGACAGGATGTTTGAGGTTTTCATGAAAGGGGTGAAGGCTGAGAGCAAGTGTCCCCATACTGTGCGAATGGTGCTTTATACTACAGTAGATACTCACACTTTACCTTGTCCGCTCTGTGATGAAGAGATACTGATGGCTGAGCTCGTACGCACTCAGGATTGTCACTAGATATGAAGCCAGATGGTGTATCTGATTAAAGCGCCCACAGTGGCGTGTAGTGGCAGCGCTCTGCTATGGGAACTGGCAGAGGAGACTGTCCCTCAAGAAGAGAGGTGTGAGGTTAGCACACAAACACATGAACTCTGGTGGTCACAAGTCATTAGGCATGTCCGGAGTATTAAAGCGTTTTCAGGAATTATGTCCAAAAGTGCATGTTGTGTGTTGGTGTGTGTTTGTGTTTAGCGCTAGCTAGATGAGCAACCAGGCTTAGCCGCCCTCATTCCTTCATCCGCCCAAATCTCTGCCTACTTCTCTCTCTCTCTCTCTCTCTCTCTCTCTCTCTCTCTCTCTCTCTCTCTCTCTCTCTCTCTCTCTCTCTCTCTCTGCATCTCCACTCATCTTTTAGTCACATCTTCCAAACCTGACTTATTACCCTAAATCCTTCCCTTAGCTTCTTAAATGAAAGCCTCGGCTCCTAGCACGCCACCGCTGCTCTTTCCACGGAGCGACAACAGCGACCGTGGGTTTCGGTATTGAAAATAAAATCAGGCATTCGAAAAAAAAAGAAAACGTTTGCAGTGAATAAAGTTTGGCTGAAAGATAAAACACAGGCATCAAATATTATTTGATTTCTTTTTGATATTTTTTTTGCATTCTGGTGCTTTTTCAGTGACAATCTTCCGATTTTTTTTCCTTCATATCGCTCTTTTGTCAGTGTGAGCTTTTATTTTTTACGCTGACAGTTTTCGGAGGGAGAGTGTGGTTTACCTCTAGTCTGCATACTAGGAAGAGAACGTCACACAGCTAGCGTACGCTAATGTCTCCCACCACTTCACCTCTTTGTATTTGTTTTCCTGGAACTCCGTCTGTTTTTCTCTCTGCCGTTGATTCTCACACAGAATGGTAGCTGACATTAACTGATACGAGCTAACATTACTGCCAGACCAGCAGAACGTCAGTTTAAAGTTCACTTTAACGAGCCAGAGGTGAAACAACAGAGAGAAACAGACTTAACAGGCTTGCTTGCTAGGTGTGTGGCGGGCTGTGTGTCCAGAAGAGAGACGATCTCTTCTTAGTATGCAGATTATATGTAAATCACACTCTCCTTGCCCCTCCCCTTACTCCTCCCCTCCATGCCAAAAAGGTGACAGAAGGTTGAAACTGATTGCCATTGGAAAACACATCAGAATGTTAAAAAGAATATCAAAATAAAATAGAAAGCGTTTTAATGCCTGGGGTTTATTTTCCAGTGGATTTTTTTTTTCTGTGCAAAAAAGCATGTTTTCCCATTCCTTTACATTTCCCTCACCTCCCTCTACCTCTACAACAGGGCCACATGCGTTTGCAATCACAAAGCAAAAAACAGTGGAAATAAAAGCCCCGACTAATATCAAAACAGGAGACGGTAGAGCACAGACCATGAGGGTAACCAGACGTGCCACTGAACACCGCCTGTGTGTGAGCTGTGCAGACTAAACATCCTCAAAAAAAGTACAAAGAAGAATGCTGATCTGAAAAATTCCAGCCAACACCACTATAGCGTTTCTGTTTTTATCCACCCATGGTATTTTGGGTCATGTGAGAGAGAGAGAGAGAGAGAGAGAGAGAGAGAGAGAGAGAGAGAGAGAGAGAGAGAGAGAGAGAGAGAGAGCCTGTGTTTGTGTGTGGGTGTAGAGCCTCAGTGATCAGGTCTAAAGCTGTGTGTAGGAGATAAAGGAAGTCATTAGTGAATTCTGCCTCTTAAGACCCCCTAATACCTTGGATGGGACCCTGGCCAGAGGTTAGGCTGCACGTGTGTGTGTGTGTGTGTGTGTGTGTGTGTGTGTGTGTGTGTGTGTGTGTGTGTGTGTGTGTGTGTGCGTGTGTTGTAATCCAATTCCTTTGCCGGGGAGAGCACCAGCAACTGTACACATCAGTAGTTGCTGTAACTCAAACTAACTTCAGCAACTTTTGAGTCAATGCTGCAACAAGCCTTGTCTGAACTAAATTGAAATGAATGCCTCGTATCACCGCATGATTGGAAAACCTATTGTGCTGATACTATATTCCAACTGCTTGCAGTGATACCATACAAGCTGCATTAGAAGGTTCCAGATTCACATTTCATCCTAGGAAGAAGAATGATGGAGACCGTAAAAGGATCGGGGATGGGGGGGGGGGGGGGTCGGTTACGGGCTCTTAATGTATCAGAGGACTTTTTGATCAGCGTTTAGGAGGCTTAACAGAGCTCTAGATCAATATAACTGCTAACAGATGCATTGATCTGCATCTGCTACTGCCTGCCCCACATTCTGACCGGCTGGCACAAACACATCCTCACAGTCGCACACATCCACATGCTTACAAACAGCACTGTCAAATCACACACACACGAACAAAAAGCAGAAAAACGGTCTGACAGTATCCGCTGACAACGATGGCTACAGGAATGTGAGAGTCAATCAGCTACATTGGGGTAATACAATGAAAATCCTTGACTTTAAAACACACACACACACACACACACACACACACACACGAATATCTATACTGCCAATTAGTCCTCCAATAAAAGCGCCCACAACCAGAGAGCCAACCATAAAGTACAGTGTTATAGCTAATGAACTCTACAGCTCAGATATGCAGATAAATGTACACACACACACACACACACACACACACACACACACACACACACACACATACGTAGGTATAACACACACTAGAAGACATGGTAGAAATACGCCTTTGCAACTTGAGACGTAAACAAATCAACTAAATACAAAATGTGCAGGGCTCCTTACTAAAGAACAAACAAATGCTAGCCGGTCTAAATAAACAAATTAAAATGACTGCAGGTTGAACTGGGAGTAAATACAACACTTAGCTAATGAGTCGCTCTGTCTGACTGTAGCTACAGTAAGCCCTCACTGAGACAAACAAGAAACAGACACACACTCGTATTCCTTTAAACAACAAAGACATGGATACAAAGTATCCCTTAAAGGCAATTAGGTAATAATAAAACCTATGATGGAAGGAGACGTACACAGGGGTTCATGAAGAAGAGAAGGAGAGAGAGAGAGAGAGAAGCTCAACCTTTAACAGGAACGCTTTATATACACCTGACTTCCTTCTGAGGCGGATTTTTTTTTTCGTTCCTCCTAGGTCTAGGGAATTAAAACAGGCTGAATACAATTCAATTCGGCACCTGACACAAACAACACACCCGCAGACATGTGCACGCAGGCACACCTCACACACTCCACCTCGCACACAGTCACCAAATAGTACCCAATCACATATCTCTCTCCACTGATTTGATGTGGAGAAAAAGCAATTTATTAAGCTGCCTCTTAGGAGCTGGACTCAAACTAAACTGCTACACTGGCCTACTTAGACACACACACACACACACACACAGACAGACAGAGAAGGAGAGAGAGTCCTCTACTTCTAACTAATACACTCATTCACACTTTCATTCAAATTCAGACCCTAATAACGCGTAAAGAGCTCCCAAAAGAGTATCATCAGTAATCTGGCGAATATAGTAACTAATGGAATTTGTAGTCCGTTATAATTTGATGTGACCGAAACTGACCCGAACCACCAATCCCCGTTCCCCACACACACACACACACACACACACACACACACACAGCAGCCGGTCCAAAGGTGGCTCTGTTGTTATACCTACAAGGAGAGGCAGCCGACTGTTTCATGACAGGCCCCCAAAAACTTCCCTCTGACCTCTTCCTCCGTTCGTTGAGCAGGCCTAACAATCCCCAGGAGGAGAGGAGAGACGACGGGAGACGAGCGGAGCTGAGGAGTTGGAAATTAGCTGCGTTCTAATGGAAGCAAGGTGTGCATCTCCGCTATGCACCAATATGTTAAATAAGAGATTAATTGGAGAGCCGGAGATGGTGTGAGTGAGTGTCGCTGCGAATGTGTGAGAACGGAGTGAGGAGGCCAGATTGCGATGGAAGCAGTCAAGCAAAGAGACGGAAAACCCTAAATCTGGTCTGATCCCCTTATATTAGCCTGAAATGCTGCACAGCACAGCACACACACACACACACACACACACACACACACACACTCATTAACACACACAGACACAAGCATAAATAACACAAGCACATGCGTTTTATTAACACTCTTGTAGACATGCTGCACTAATATGATGTTGGATTCATTAGTTCAGTCATGCAACCAGCACCGAACCCTGTAGCAATTAACATCTGACACACACAACTTACCGAAAAAAGGAAGTACATGCACAAGTGCAGACGTGCATGCATACCTTCTTTTTTTTTTTTTTACTTAACATCAATATATGCAGGCACACACACACACACACACACACACACACACACACACACACAATCACACTCTCACACAGAGCAGCTCCTAATTTCATTCCACTAATACAGTCCCAGTATTTACAACCTGCTTGAGAAAACATGTTCCTGCTTAATTAGATTAAACAAGGCTGTGTGTGTGTGTGTGTGTGTGTGTGTGTGTGTGTGTGTGTGTGTGTGTGTGTGTGTGTGTGTGCTCGTTTACATGCGCGGAACAACAGGTGAGGCAGGGAGACAGAGCTAGACAGCATAAAGAGAGGGGGGGGGGGGGGGGACAGACGGAGAGAGGGAGAGGAGGAGGGAGGGAGAGACTAGACCTTCATTCTCTATTCAGGGAGGTGGTGTAGATCGTTAGCTAAATAAATTAGAGCCTTGCGGCTGTGGATATCACACTGCCATATGTCAGGGGGAGAGAGAGAGAGAGAGAGAGAGAGAGAGAGAGAGAGAGAGAGAGAGAGGAAGAGGAAGAGAGGGAAAAGACTAGTGGAGAGGAAGAGGAAAAAAAGTCTGTTTGCTACAGTAGATGTGAATGAATACATAGGAAGGGCAACAGAGACAGATGTGTCCTCAGCTGAGGGAAAATGTTGGTGGAGGAGAGGAAGAGAAGAGGGTGACGAGACGAGAGGACAGGAGCTAATCCAGTGGAGTTGAACTGAGACCAGAGTTAAGCACATATGAGCTTGTACTCTGCCCTGGGCGTGCACACACACACACACACACACACACACACACACACACACGCACTTATGCACGCACACACACACACACACACATAGATAGGGAATGAGAGAGATTAATAAATCAGCATAAAGCATTGGGATTAGAATAAGGGAGAGAAAGTGGTGGTTGAGGCGTTGGATGACCTTGTCATTGACTTGGCTAAGTAGACTCAAGCTCAGCTATTAGAACTAAAGGACCCCGAAACCTTCAACAGCCCACCTGCCTCCAGCCAACTGCTGTCACAGACTTTAAAAAAAACAACCCTTAATGGTGGACGTTTCATTCCTTTCCTTGAATACTGTCCTCCTTGTAAGTAAGGCTGGTGTGTTTTGAAGGCAGGACTATGTCATAAGTCAATGTTCAAGTCCACTGCAGCGCACAAAAAGAAATCCTTTTGCCTCACGTAAGGAATAAACACAGCTTAGCTGCTAAACTCTTCAGTTACATATTGGCAAAACCGCCCCAAGAGCCACAAATACGAAACTACACAACGACAGCGGGGCTGATGTTACTGTATATTGTTGAGGCCGATACGACATTGATTTAAAACATACACATACTGATATAATAGCCTATGGTTTGTTTTTTCATGCAGATATAAATACACCAACATTTTTCATATGGTACAATTGGGGTTTTTTTTATGAATTTTGACCACTATAGTAAAAAATAGACTTAAGTGCTCTCTAGTAGCCGAGCTATGATAAGGCAACACTATCTCTAAATGACCTCAAATACATCGTTAGCATGTTTGTAGTGACATTAAGTGTAATTAAAGACAGACATGTCCGACTCCACCGTGTCCAGCGCTGCCTGGAGTCTTTACATTTCATTAGCAGCCTGCAAAAAGCTGCTGCAGCATCAGGAAAAGACGCCGGTGGCACCACAGAGCTCAACACTCTCTGTTGGAGTGACGGTGGAGTTCCAGGCAGCAGCGCTCTATGCGAGGCGAGTGTGACTAATGCTAGCAGCTAACGCTATTTCCAAACACATTGGCTTTGAACTCCTTTTTCGGTTGAAGGCCATATTTAAAGGCCATAAACTGCTTTATGAACCGTGAAATGCGCTCATATGTTGGGAAATACCAGGAACCCAGGGAAACAACACACAGGTGGAGTTACCGTTGAATCTATCGCTGGTTTGGTAGTAAACGTCTCTTCCTTTTCCTTGAGTATTTCTGATTCAGCGCTTGACACCAAACTTAAGGAAGTCGGAAGATGTGATGGGGTCTCATTTCAAATCACTCAAACCTAAACCACTACATACCAAATGGAGGAAAAGAGGTCAAATCATATCAAATCTGAGATGAATTTGCATTAAATCCCAGTAAATGACATCAAAATGTCTTTGAATTGTGGATCAAACCATCTATTTGTGTGTAGGGTTGAATGAAATCATCTAAGAGGGATGACTACGAACCTCTACTGGAAAAACATTTGTGTGTTTTCACAGGACACACGGTGGCAAATTAATTACTGCGCACGCAAATTCATCCACAGCGCTTCTTAGTGGAGATTACAGCAGTTCCACCCCTCTGGCGTTCTTACCTTCACTTCCCTTATTTCCATTCTGTGTCTGCATTAACTACAAGGACACCACAATCAGGCAGACATGCATACACACACACACGCCCGACAGCGCAGCATCTAGAGGGGATTAAACAGCTTAGACATTGATTAGACACACCTGAACCCAGGAGGGAAGGAGGGTTCGACAGCAGAGGAGGCGGATGGGCTGGGAGTGTGGGCTGTGTCTAAATGCGTGTCGAGAGAGGAGAGAACAGAAGAATGGGTGGAGAGAACAGGCGTCAAGGGTGAGGAGGGTGAGGGTGGTGGTGGTGGTGGGGGAGGGGGGGGGATATCACACGGATAGAACCAGGGTGTAAATGTCTTCGAACATGTCCTCTAGGATGGAGTGAGTGGTAGAAGGAGATACATGGAGGGGAGAGGAGTGAAAATGCTCTCTGCGCACACCGCCAGAGAGGTTTTAACACTCCTGTTTGAAGCCAGGGTGCGAAGACACCCACTCACATAGATATTCCCCTTTCCCCATTCTCACACTCACACACACACACACACACACACACACACACACACACACACACAGAGAGAGAGAGAGAGAGAGAGAGAGAGAGAGAGAGAGAGAGAGAGAGAGACTTAACACGCTCACAAGCAGAACCTCAGAATAGACCTTTTCTACAACAATCAAAATTCTACCCACAACCATACGTACATGAAAAGCCCAGAATAGAGCCCGGAGTCAATGATGCATATCCGTGTCTATTTATAAAGTCCTGCAGCCTACACTGGATTGCAATACAAAGCAACATTCCCCCTTCTGCCTTTAGCTCTCCTGACTCCTGTATCACCCCCTCGCTCCACCACGAAAATGACTAAAAAAAGTTCTTTTTTTTCTTCTTCTTTAAAATGATACCAGCTTTTGTACTTCTCTCTCTCTCTCTCTCTTTCCTCAGAACACGTTGTGGAAGCACAAACATCCCATATAGGCAGAGGGGAGGATGTTCGGAAAAAGTCAAAATGCAGCGACAAAAAGTGCAGTTTCAATTTGTGCATGTGGATAACGGGCAACACTTTAATTTGCAGGTTCATTTCATGCTTCTTTCCAGCAAATTTGGAGTAAAAAAATCCCAAGAAATGATCGCCTTCCCTATTAGGGAATTAGTGGCCCGGAAAGGAGAGGAAAGGCGCTCCGTGTTTTATTCCTTTTCACCAACACCAGAAACTTTCCTTTGAGTTTCTTCGCTTGTTTTCTACTCCTCCTTTTATTCACACGTTCCTTCGAGACTTGTTGGAAAAATGGAGAGAAGAAATTATCCAGTTTCTTGTAAACACTTGATGTAACACAACTTGTGCAAACAACACACACACACACACACACACACACACACACACACACACACACACACGTGGGAGGTTCACATGTCGGCGCAGGCAGCAGTATAATATCAGGGTTAGATAGCCTGACATACATGGGCCCAAATGAATGAATTCATGAGTTATTTGTTTACTTATGGATGCTCCAACTGTGAGCAGCTGGTAAACACTGTGAAGTCTCTGAGAGCAGATGTACTTAAGAGACAATCATTAACATTTATTCACTTGAAGCATAATCACACATAGACACTACCCCACACACACACACACACACACACACACACACACACACACACACACACACACACACACACACACACACACACATGCCACCGTGACCCAATTTGTTTATGCATATATCTACGGTCGGTCGCCTGCGAGGCCTCCATTTACTCCTTTTACCTCTTTATCACGGAGAGGAAAAAGATGGCTAATGTGCTTATAATCTGATTATATGATTAAATAACTACTGCTGCTAATCTAGCGGTCTCTCACTCTCCCTCTCTGCCTTTTTTCCTCGAGGATGATCGGTGATTTATGTCTTTAAAAGGAAGTATAAAACCAAAAGCAACGGGTGAAACGAACTGTGAGATTAAACTCACCCTCCTCCACGACTTCCTCTCTCGCCCTCCTGAGCTCTCTCTCCCCTCCTCTCTAAATTATCTGAGCGCTGTAATTAAAAAGTGCACTTTGGTTCTTGCATGGTGCTAATAGGCAGGCCAAAACAGACACACACACACACACACACACACACACACACACTGATGCACACACACACACACAACCAATAAATTGGCCATAGCTGAAGCTCAACTAATCATCTGAGTCCATGCCATAACAAGGGGTGTGGAAAACATTCAGGTTTCTCAATTAATAGAAGTATATAACGTGTAATTCAGTCTCAGTATGTGGATTCTCAGCCTTGACTCTGTCCTCTGACGAACGCCGTCGTGTCCGTTTAAGAGCCGATGAATCCAAACGTACACAAGAACATGAGGATCCAGGTTAAGATTTCTAATCCAGTGCAAAAGCACGGCGGTACCTCATTTCACAAACAGCTCAGAGCTGATTGTGTGGCGTTCACGGAGTCAGAGGTCATCTTCTAGCATTAAACCAAACACCTCAATGGAAATCCTTTTAAAAAAAACGCTTTACTCCGCCACAGATGAACGTGCTCTTGACGATTTCAGGTTATCGTACGATAATCCAACAGCATCATCGCAAAACCAATTTTTTTTTTTCGCCGAGGAGCGCGTTCGGCCCTTCCGAGATAACAAGCTAGCCAGATGCAGCTTCACCCTCCTCGGCTACGACTCAATTACTAATCAGCGGTTCGGCAAACCGTGTCGTGCTGATCCACCCAAAACAAACAAGCCCGGTTCAAGCAGCAGCTAGAGCTCCCGAGACAAAGACGTGGAGGCTTACGTCGCCCTGTCATGTCGCGCGTCTCGTGACTCTTAACTGTTAGCTGCAGTTTGTTACACCTGCGAGGATGTGCCAGTCTAATTCCATCATTAGAACTGGCATAAAGAGTTCCTCCTCAGTCTCAGGTGCTCATTGTAAAGCACAAAAGTACATCCTACCTGTCTCTTCGCCAGCTCCTCTGGAGACACATTCAAAAAAAACAAAAAAAAACTCCACTTTGTCAGGCCCGTCATTCAACTCCATTAATTTTTTTTTTTGTCATCAAATGCTTGAAGAACATGCTTTGCGGTTCCCTTAAAAAAGTGTGACAAAAGCTTCGCTGCACTGGCTGTACAGATACCAGGCTATTCAATCCAATTATTATTATTATATTAACAACCAGAGCGTTCTTATGATTTCTTCATCATGCTGGAGGAGAACAAACACGTCAAACTGCATCGCTAACATCCACAATGTATTCCCTCCTGCATTGTTCGGTCTGAAGAAAATCCCCCTTTTTTCTTCTGCTCCACAATGAGACTTGCTTAAATTGAATTCTCCAATCTATAATTTTGGAACGTAAGGAGCTCTTAGGGTGGAAGAGCAGAGTTCACTTCATTTATAAGATCCCCAATCAGAGCTGACGTGACAGGTGTAGTTTGCATCTGTCAGATGCCGGCGGTTTGTTCCAAAAATGGGAAGCAGTATTTGTACTGCGGTGCTAAAATCTAAGCATTTTTAGCACTTCACTGTGTTTTTATCTTTGAATTATATCAAAGCAATTCTCTCCTGACAGAGAAGTTCAGCATTAATAACTACTCTCTTAAGGCCTTTACACATATTGGGCTTTTTTTTTTCTTTTCACGCCATTGATTCACACGTCAGTGTATTTTTTTTTCTAACTGTTGCTTTAGTAATGAGCACCTTCACACAGAACGCGGATATTGCGCGTCAAAAAAAAAAAATTAAAAACAGATTGATCATATTGACAGAAGCAGACACAGAAAAGTTCCACACCATGTGAGATGGCATTATGTCATATTTATCCATACATAAAATCCCCTAATTCTCCAGGCTCTCAGCCTAGACTTTAAAATCCAAACCATATAACGGTGTGTGTGTGTGTGTGTGTGATGTGTGTTTGTGTTCGGATGAGAGTTGTTAAACATATTGATTGTAGGCCAGCAGCAGCGTTTAAGAGCCAGAGTGAGAAAAGTTGTGCCGAGGCTTTTTCTCCGCTCACGGAAATGTGTCATCGCTCCCGCTGCTGTGAGTTTACGGCTTTGATAGCCTGTCTGTTTACAGTCGACTTCTCGTTTCATGTCTGTGTGTGTCTGTGTGTGTCTGTGTGTGTCTGTGTGTGTCTGTGTGTGTGCATCCTGTCTGCAGAGGATGAGATACATTTATAGATGCAGCACGTGTCGACACAAAACGACGAAAAGGGTAAATCCACCCATGTGAACGCTCTCGTGCACTGGAGAGTGTTACAGCTTCAAGACCTTTTATACCTCAGAGACACACACACACACACACACACACACACACACACACACACACACACACACCTGAAGTTGAAGAACAAACTTCCACATCAGATTATTGATAAGTGTGTGGACTGCTGAAATAAGGCACAAACATTCAAACACTCATAAAGTGGCGGCCTGGTGAGACCAGCGAGGTTCCATCCTTCTGCTTTAGTGGAACCTGTGATTGCAAACCGGTGTGGCAGACTCCCCGGCAGCCTGTGATTGGCTGATTGAAGTAGACAAATGAATGACTGCATGAAGAAGCCGGAGACTTATTCTAGTCTGATTAATGTGTTTTCCTCAATGCCAATTAAACACTGATTACACAAATTAACAACTCTGGGCCACCGTAATTACTAAGTGCTCACACAGGGACTGGCGTTGATGGAAAGTGCTACGAGCCCACGCACGTGCACACGCACACGCACACACACACACACACGCACACACACACACACACACACGCAGACAGACGCGCACACAGCTGTAAGGCACCACACCCCATTCGTCCTTCCATCCTTGCCCAAAGCCCCGTCCGATGCTGCCAGGCCTGGCAGTTGTTATAACCTAATGCTTTTAGCTGCATGTCGTCTAAGATAGAGTTACCAAACCACATTCACCAAACACCCTCTCCTCTGACTCACTCGATCTCTCACACACTCACGAGGGAAAGAAAAAAAAAAAAAAAACCTTCACCCAGAGCCATGCAAGAGTACACATACATCAGGCCTCAGACAGACAGCTGGTGCCAAAGGGTGCAGTTAGTGGATCCCCCCTCTGGGATGGGTTAGCACCCCCCCCCCCCCCCCTCTTTCCCCTTGTATGGAGCCGGAGGGAGAAAGGGACACGGAGAAGTGAGATTAAAGGGAAGTAGGCACATGAGAGGGGGGGTGACAGACAGAGCACGAGATGGGAGAAATGAAAAAGGAAAGTTTCTGCAGACTGAATGTAATGTGACACCATGGGGGGGGGGGGTGACAGCATGGAAAGACACAGTCAGTCCACGAGGCGAGAGGAGAGAGGGCACGAGAGGGAGGGAAAAGGAAAGAGGGTTCGCTAAACTCCTTGAAATTCTAAATTTGGGCAACTACTGGGAGTGTGAACCTCACGTGCACTCCTTCTCTGGTAATGCTCGTCACCACAGTTCTACAGTGTGTACCAAGGTGTGTGTTCTGTCCGTGTGTTTTGACAGAAAAATGAAAAATGAATACTGTTACGATTGTGCTAACATGAGAAAAACCACTGACCACTTAAACCCGTGTCTTGCTATTCGGTCAGCACATAAATCTGCTTCTGGTTTGTGTGTGTTCAGTTAACGTGTGTGTGTGTGTGTGTGTGTGTGTGTGTGTGTGTGTGTGTGTGTGTGTGTGTGTGTGTGTGTGTGTGTGTGTCTCTCTCTGCCTTTATAAGCGTCTGTTCAACACAATGCATTTTATTGTTTCAGCAGAATTGTGCAGCAGAAAATTGAAAACTGAAGAATAAAACTGTTTTTCTCCATCCAAGTGGATCCATATACAGTACTCATAAACCCTTATGTGCGTACATTCCGCTGTGTGTGTGTGTGTGTGTGTGTGTGTGTGTGTGTGTGTGTGTGTGTGTGCGTGTGTGTGCGTGTGTGTTGTTTGTTCCCGCCTGTATAACTTTGATAGCTGCTGTATTCTGCTTGTGCCCACAGTTGGCTTATTCATAAATGATCTTCATTTTTGGGATACATTAGCTCAATATGTTTCTCATTGTGTTTGGGGGGAAATACGAGGATGCCGACAAATAAATTGAGCATGTATTAAATACAGTATTGTTCCTTCAGTGACACACACACACACACACACACACACACACACACACACAAACTAAAAGCACCTCCTCCATCTCCCTCGCTCCATTCAGTCATGACAATATACGTGTCCTACGTCTGCTGTGTGAGTGTGTACAGAGAGAAAGGGCCAGCTGTGTTATTATACAGGCCTTACACATCCATGATGCAAGCTAATTAGATTTAGACAGGCAATGGACAGGAGGGCCACGAGGTGAGAATGGAGGGGGGGGGGGGGGGGGGGTAAGGAGAGTGGCAAAGCGAGGGGGGGGATTGAGGGACTCTTGCAGCAGTGATTTGTGTTGAGCACGTTGAAAGCAGGTGGTTTAATAAAAGCAGATTCACATACACAAACACAGACAGCAATTATCCTCACACCTGATGCACAACAACGCTCAGATACATAAGCCACACACACACACACACACACACACACACACACACACACACACACACACACATCTTGATGAGCAAGTGACATCCTAATAAGCCACTGTGTCAGATAAAGTAACTCTGAAAGCACATAATAAAGTAGATTTTGCCAAGAATCCCAGTAAATACCAAGTTCAAACACACACACACACACACACACACACACACACACACATATTCATAGAGGCCATTCAAGGTGTGTTTGCCAGGCATGAGGAGCTGTTTGGAAATGATGGTAGCAGTAATCAGCATAATGTTTGCCTCGAGCCGTGTACTGACATTTAGAACAGTGGATTATTGGAGCAAAACCCACACGCTGCCTTTCAGTGAACGCTATCATATTATTACAGAGAACTATTATAGATTGCTGTTGGAATACCAGTGTTACACGGGCCGCATGAGAATTTGTGGTTTCGCTGGGCAAGTCAGACCTTGTTTTGTCCATGCGTGACACATTCACCATAGATTGGTACAAATTGGCTCTCAGAAAAGGCTGAGCAGGTGGGCGGCTGTCCATGAATGCAGGACGAAGAGCGCGAGCCCGAGTCGAGCCCGAGTCGAGCCCGAGTCGAGCCCGAGTCGAGCCCGGCGCTGTGCGGTGGAGGTAAACAGTCCTCATGGCTTCACTTAAAGAAAGTCATGTCAGGGACCTGGAGGACGAAGGACATGCTGGGTCGTCCTATTGAGAGCCACACAACATCGCCATTGACCGCTCAGGTGCTGAGGGCTGACTGTAACTTTAAACATATCCATCACGGGTTTTCCTGAGGAAAATATCAATTCCTGTCGCCGAAAAATCTATCTTGTGTGTCTCTTCTTGTGCAGTGAATGAATGTTTTACCGTGTGATCGATTGCGTGTGTGTGGAGGTGCTTTGCTTTTCTCCCGCATCGCCTTATCTCAAGTACTGTCCAAAAACCAATACAGTCTCATCGTGGGTTCGAACATGATTCAATACTCACCTTTTAGAACTGATAAACCCGACTAATTGGGCACCTTCATCTGTTGTAGGCCCGGAGCTGCTGCCCACACTTCAGCAGTTATTCTATCAAAACTCCTCACATTAAATCAATTCAGCCCTACGATGAAATCTAAAAAAAAGTGTCACAAAGTATTTTTCTCACAATTACAGTGACCAGGAGTGGAAGCACAACCGTGACACTGCAGGCACAGTGTGGACCAGGGTGAGTATAGTATTAGTAGTAGTAGGACTGCAGTGTCAGCGGGTTGGGTTTGCGTGAGCCTCAATGAGGACCAATCACATCAGCTCCTCTCTTCCCCTTTATGAAGACAGTTTAATTGGCCCAGCGGAGAGCGGAGTCGTGCAGCAGCCCAAATATGAACACACGGGACCACAAACATGCTTTCCAGGGAAGACAATGTCCATTTTGAGGTGAATTTACATTTCAAAAGACATCAAAATCTCAGTTCCTGTGAAGTAATATTAGAAGCAAAGTACATTTGGCAACAACTACAGTAACTTGATGTATATTAAAATATAACTGTGTGTTACCAAAAACCCACGACATCCCATCACATCTTAACCTCTTCAATGTGCTGACAGAAGTCCTCAATTACAGCTCGTTTAAAAATGTAGAAAAGCAAGGAACTCCCCGTTTTTGTGAGGCTGTAAACTCTTCACAGAACACAGTGGGTTTTTGGCTAATAATCGTCCCTATAATGAAATTGACTCCTCTATAAACCTTTGATAGACTACAAGGTTCAGCGGCGTCGATAACATCAACCTGGCTCCGCGCGCTGCTACTGAGGAACAAAGTCATCCTCGGGGGGAAAAACGCAGGATCATCATTCACGCTCGTTTACGCTCTTTTGTCTCAAAAGTCCTCCATTTGATGAATGTCCTGTCCTCTTCCATAAGGAAGTGTAATTAAATGTAAAATTCATTAAAGATGTTGTTTGCTGTCATGCGAAAGCAGCACAAGATGCATGGTGTAATCGAGTGTGAGTCTGCATGAAAAATGTAATTTTACTCACAAATTAGGAAGTAAAGCTTACTTCGGCATTATCAAACTACAACTCACCAATGAATAGAAATAGAAGAAACTAAATATGTATACACATTTTGCAAATACGTGGTTGGCGTTTAATTTAAAACTGCATGTTTTGATGATGATTTCATCATTTCTTCTATTGCTAGATTGCATTGCAGACACACAAATACACACAGAGAGACGTTTCAGAGATAAATGTCAAGTCCAGTGGAGTGATGTGGTGACGGGCTGAAAGTCACACCAAACACTGAGCGCCATTGTTGTCTGTGATGAGCGTTCTGCTGAGTCAAACAACCACGATACTAAAAACACAGCTGAGCCACCGGCCTGAAATATAACTCAAGATGACTTAGAGTATGAGAGTGTTTGTATCTTTGTGTGTGTGTGTGTGTGTGTGTGTGTGTGTGTGTGTGTGTGTCTCCTGATGTGCTCACAAACTCCACAGTGGCACGGCGCAGGCTGCTGCTGAATGGTTTGCATCAACAGACAAACAGGATAATTCATTTTTCTCTTTCGCTTGACTGCTTTCATTTTATTTCTATTTGTTTGCCTTTCTCTCGTTCTACTCTCACATTCACAAGATATAGTGAATTCCTGTGAGGGATGATTCAATCCACACACACACACAAACACACACACACATTCATTTTACAACAGGATAACAAAATGTCTATGAGAACGGTATGTGTGTGTGTGTGTGTGTGTGTGTGTGTGTGTGTGTGTGTGTGTGTGTGTGTGTGTGTGTGTGTGTGTGTGTGTGTGTGTGTGTGTGTGTGTGTGTGAGTGAGTGGATGCACTTAATGAGATGAATGTACATGCACTGCCCCTTCCCAATTACAGAGAGTGGAGGAAAGAAATAAGTGGTGGAATGGAGAGAAAGACGTAACACAGGGAGCGGTATGATCGGAGAGAAACATCAAGCGAGCACGAGGGGAATTAGACGAATGGTAAAGAAGAAAATAGATAAAGGGAGTCCATTAGCCGACAAATTATTTTCTCTTTTAGGGACTCACTTCATCTGTCTTGACTAAGAATCTGAGACTCTGTTTTGATTACGTCGTTTCATTTCTGTGCCGACTCTCATCCATCTATTACAGTGACCCCATAACTGACAACCTCTTCCCTTCCCACCTCCTTTCTCTTTAAACTACATATTTATCTCTCTTTGACCACTTTTATTCTTAGCAGTAGATCTTCTAATCCATATGTGCCCATTCATTTTTCTCCCTCTCATCCTGATTATTATCTAGTCAACCCCATGTCAGTCAAAACCCAGGAGAAATACATGCACATTAAGGAGACACACTACTCAATTTAGACCCTTCATTTAACAGTATAGGGGCTTGTCGTGATCAAAAACACGGATACGTTACCTTTAACTCATGTTGGTGGCTCAGGCACACTCTGCTTTGAAAAAGTAGCATTTCTTGCTCCAAATTCTCAAAATCCACTGAAAAAGTAAACTCACTGATACTTAAAGCTATTCCTGAAGCCCCTCCTACTTTAAAATGCCCATGCTGATGAAGAGACGGATACGGAGGCCGGTTCCCTGAGTGACGATGAACGCAGGTATACAAGCCATGAGGCCAAGTACTGGCAATACAAAGCGCAGGGATACAATCTGGAGTCGTAAACGTGAAAAACAGCAAAATAACTAAACATGAGGATTTCATTCTGAAACCACACCAGGCAGGTGTTGGTGTCCGTCTATGACGTCGTTAAATATGCACTTCTGTTACCTTTCAGCTGCGCACTTGAGATCAGGATGGAGACGTAACCACCTAAAAGACGGCTGAGTAGCATACTCGCTATCGTCCAACATGTGTACTATTAAAGCAGAAGGCTCATGTTTAGTATTGTGATATTTACTGGTAATGACGTAGGATCTAGACAACAGCAAGTAGGTTGTTGGTAGTGATATTCAGCTTCCTGCAATCGCCCTCCAGCCAGCTGTGTAATGTCACAGCCCCACACACACACACACACACACACACACACACATCATGTACACAGTGGCAGCTGCAGCACACAGGACAGCCACACACACACACACATGACATTAGGTGTGTTGCTATACAGATGTGTTGCTCCTGTTTTCTTCATTGAAAGTCAAACCTGTTAGATGAAGTACTAAGAAAATTGCAATCGTTGCATCTCTACTGGACGCCTTTTAAAGCCCTGTACAGGAGCTCAACGTGTGGCTGCAATGCCAGGTCTCAGTCACAATGAACAGCGGCTTACTCGACCTTCTCCATACACATGCGCTGGCTTGGCTTCACTCGGTGTGTGTGACTCAGCAGGGATTTGCATTCTTCTTTACAATAGGGCTGCCTTGCTCGAAGGCGGGTCTTTAACTGATGAGGCCCTTTCCTTGAGTCCATGTTGTTTAAAAGCAGCAGGCTGATCCATGGCTGTGATTAGCGTTGAAAGGAATGGCTGCGAAACGTTGCACAAACACATTTTCTTTTCCTATACGTTTTTCACAATAAAAGACCCCCCCCCCCCCCCCTTATTTTAGCTGCGAGTGTTTTTCCATCACACAGCACAGCAGGTACAACTGTTGAAGCTGTTTGCAGAAAGGCAGTCAGATCCTGTTGTCATCTAACATCTCACCTGGCTATTTCTTCTTGTACTTGAAGATCAACAAAGCTAACAAGGCTTCGCTCATTTGATATTGTTCTTTAAAAACTATTATTATGGTGGAAAAGTGGAAAAATGTGGAAATTTGGGTTTGTACAGCAGTGAGTTAACACAACTCCTAGAACAGCTGAAAGCACACATGTCGGTAAAGATGAAGCAGACATGCAAGGTGAGAAACTTTAAAGCACAGAGATTCAGCTCGGAGCTACAGAAGTACAGAGCGCTGACCACACTCTCTAAAAACGTCCGTCTCTCTGGTCTCCTCCACGGATGCAAGTTGAGAAATGGTCCATCTTGGGCACTGCTCCGCACATCTTGACGCCTATAAACTGGTAATGGAAATAAAAATCAACGCGGCATGGTTTCACTTGGCGCGGCAAAAAGAGCCGATGCACAACCCTCAGTTCATTGTCCCTGCCTTTGAGTGAACAGCCTGTTACACAGAGCAGAACATGCCAGCACAGTAATAATAAGCTAAGTAGAACTGGCTGGTGTTGAGAAGGGAGAAAACCAGCAGACAGAAGTACAGCCTGACTATAGTACAGGATCCAGACCCAGACGCCGTTGTATCCGGACCCTGGACCTAAAACCGATAGATAATTGAGAATCATTACATTTTTGACGGAGCGCTTCTATTTTAACCGGTGCAGCTTTTCTAGCCTTTACGGCACTCGGTCAGTTGCGCAGGAAACACATCGACCAATTACATGTGTCGTAAATCGCACCAGGTGATGCTGCTCAGCCAATCAAATATGTGTATTCCGACACGTTTCCCGACTCGAGTGAGATTTAAACACACGGGAGGAAAAGAACAAAGAGCAGGAGAATTACGTGAGTCAGAGAAATTATTTCACATGACGTTCTCTAAAGAGAGAAAAGTGGACAGAGAGACCAGAGAGACCAGAGTCTCCAACAATGGACAGACTCTTATAGGTGAATTCTTCCCACGGACAGTTTAAAACCAGTGTGTCTCATATGTTCAGAGACCGTGGCGATGATTAAAAGCGGTAATGTGAAGCGCCACTACGAGACGAAGCACAACTCTTTTAGGCAAACGTACCCACTCAATATGAGTCCTAACACATGAATTCACTGACCATCAATGATGTTAACAGAGAGCAATAGAGCTGAAACAAGTGGTTTAATAACCACAGTTATAATCCCTGCACACACATGTCTCTTATTAGAAAATGAGAAAATATAATATTGTGGGTTTTTTTGGGTTGACCTCATTCACACCTGAATACTTTACATCGAGACGTTAATGCAACTGTTGGTTCATTTAATATATATGGCACTAAATCATAGCATAAGTCAGACATTATTGTGATGCTCCGGACCTTTGCATGAGGACAGTCTCTCTAACTGGACCTCGTTGAACTGTAATTGAATACCGCTGCTTTATAGCAAGGGCCCAAAACTAAATGAGAGCTTCTGAAGATTCCCCTTACCGTCTCGACAAACGTGATTAGTGTTTGTTGGGATGCGATTCCTGATTACACAGTAAAAGTCAGCTGGTCATACGGCTGATGGTGCTCTGCCAGCACTAATGCAATACTTCCACTTTTGCAGAAAGCCTCTAATCCCTGCATGTAACTCCAAAGAAGGAATGAATGCACTGGTGTGTACACACCGCTGTGCAAAGACCTGCACCACCCATCTGAGTCGGGGCCTGAGAAGGTGGTAATAAAATAAGAAGAAGTGAATTCATTTCTCAATATTCAGTTTTTTTTAAATGTGCTATTGTGCAATACGGTCGATAATTTTACCTGTGAAATGAGCTACCAGTGCAGCACTTCCACTTCCTGACAGGATGTCAAGCTGAGTCGAGATGGACAGGTAGACATGATCACATAATTGTGTTTTTACAGGAAATGGGAGGAAAATTGATTTTGCCGCTGTTTACAGAAAGTGCGTGCTTCTGTAAGGCTTTTTCTTTTTTTGTGAATTTCATAGTTCAGCCTCCTTTATGTGTATAGACTGAGGAGAGTTCAGACAGCGTATCATGGATGAGACCGATACCAACATCCCAAAAAAAAGCACACGCACTACTGCAGCACAAACATGTCCCACCACTTTGATTGCGGCCATATTCACTCCTCCACACACACAATCACACACTTCTGTAGCGCAAGCCAAGTCTCCATGCTGCTGCTGGCCGGCTCCTCACAGAGGTATGCCCTCCTCTAGCTTGGATCAAAGGGCGAAGCTAAAAACCTTTGGCCAGACACACTCACACACACACACACACACACACACACACACACACACACACACACACACACACACACACACACACACACACACAGTACAGTACTTCCTGTCTATTCCTGGATGAGATCAAAAAGGGTCTTTTTAGCTCTGAGCCCATACCATAAATCACCATACGCAGACAGGTGTGCACAAACACACACACACACACACACACACACACACACACACACAGGAACACACACACCTGTGGCAGATCAAACGCAGCAAGCTGAGAGCACACACCTGCAGCAGCGTAAAGCCTTTGGACTGAACAAGTAAATCATGCAGCTCTATTACACACACACACACACACACACACACACACACACACACACACACAATGATGTGCACTCCCACACTCCTATCAAACCCAGCCTGACCTCGGTAATATTCCGTGACTGGCGATTCACTATGCAAAGATCTTATTCAAATAGCTCGATGGCCCCACCACAATGAAAACACACACAAACAAATAAAGAGCCTCAACCAGGTGCGTTTTGCACATTTGATGTTCTTCAACTGAGCAATCTTCACTCCGCATCACTTCACGGCCTGCCGATGTCACAGAAAATGACTACAGCCACGCAGAAAGCCAAGAGGAAGAGTGAGACGCAGATGAAAAAAAAAGAAAAAGAAAAGAAAAAGGCACAGAGAAAGTGCAATGACACAAAGGGAGACAGCCTTGGGTATGATCCACTGGAAGGTTGCCAGTTTGAATCCGAATACCGACTGAAAGATTCTCAGTGAGGGGGAGAGAGAGAGAGAGAGAGAGAGAGAGAGAGAGAGAGAGAGAGAGAGAGAGAGAGAGAGAGAGAGAGAGAGAGAGAGAGAGAGAGAGAGAGAGAGAGAGAGAGACCCCGCTGTGAGGCTGCTCTTGAGCCTTCAGCTAATCTAGTGCTGCCACTAAATGACTGGCAGTACAAGGCTGGGGTTTTAAAGGCATTTCCCAGGTGTTGGGGGGTGGGGGGTCTCTGATGTATCTCCAGCCACCTGCAAGTTTATTTCCACCAGTTGTTCGAGTAAATAGAAATCTGTTCCTAGATTGCCTTGTGCTATGTCACAGGAACCTGACATCTATGATTTGTCAGCGTTGAAAAAAAATGTTAACGCCTTTTGGGATTCCATGAATCCACATTTTTAAAAAACTAAATATGGATGGACTGTAACATGAGGGTAAAATATCATATTTTAGTTTCATAAACTGTCAAAATAGTCTCAGAAACAGAGAGCACACAAATATATCTTATGAATAAACTGTTGATATTATCTCTCTCTCTCTCTATATATACTGTATATTTATATATATTATTCTTTCTGTAGTACTAAATGCATGTAAGGGAACCACAGTGACATTGCACCATATCTGCAATGTCACTGACTGCAGAGATACTGACATGCATGCGTGTCAAAACATGTTTCAATAGATCTGCTTACAATAATAACGTACAAGATTTTGCGATAAGTGTATCTCTTCAGTTTCATTTTCGGATACGTCAGCTCACAACATCAGCTCCACCCCCGCCAGCTGGATGTGTCACGGCGCTCGTCTTTAACTTGACTTTCCTGTTTCAGAAGACAAACGGTTTGCGGCAGGCAAGTTTGTGCGGAACAGGAAAGATGTTGTGACGGCCTCTTAATGAGCTGTGATGAAAAAGGACTTATGTTGAAAAGAGGCCCACTTAGACAAGAGGCTAAAGCGCAGGAAGAGTTCAATCCAACTATCGATAAAGAAAAAGAAAAGCAAAACTCACAAACGCCTGAACCTCTATCGCAATCATACCGCTACAATATAAATATTGAGTTAGCTATGCATCTGTTTTTGTTAAGATCTGCTACATGTATCTTACTGTAATAAGGTGGTCGAAGTGGGACCATGGGGACGAAGGAAAGGAAGTAAACTGCTCTCATGGTTGTTTTTCTTGGTGATAAATATGTCATATTTCATATAATCATGGATCTTAAAGTAGAGAATCTGCAGTGCTTGGGGTGCAGTAGGTTTCACAAACATGTGGAAGCCGGATAATGACTTGTTTAGAGATGAACCCTCGTGCAGACAGTCGAGGTCCTATTTAGAGCCATTTGGCTGCAGACAACTTTGCACTGCTTTATTGCTATCGCTGAGTTCAAAGTTCTTAATACCATTAAGCCTCATAAAATTTACTACTTGTGATGAAAAGTGTCACAGTGGCTCTTGCTTTCATTTATTAGTTCCTGTCTCATCTTTCTCTGGCTGCAGCTCATTTCCAAACATCGAAAACACTCAGAAAAAAGACATTACTATTCATCACATACGGCTTATCTGAAAAACAAAGAGCAAAGCAGTGATGCGAGATAAAGAAATATTCACACCAACAAGATCTGTTGTGCCAATGTGCAAGATTTGTATGACATTTTGAAATATAAATATATATATATATATATATATATATATACACGCTATACCCCTTTCACAGTTGACAAGGTGTTTTAGTGACTGCACTTTATTTTTTGACTTTTTAGTTTCCTTGCTTTTCTTGTCTTTTTTTTTTACCAGATGCTGTAAGAAGAAAAGGCCTAAGGTCTCGAATAGGAACAGCCAAAAATAGAATTTCACAAAAAAAAAAGACACATAATCATATCAGTAAATGATTGAAGGATGATGATCAATGCCTCTCTTTTCATAGCATTCACACGTTTGACTAAATGTGTCATCAAGTAAAGCTCTGTGTTAACCTTCTAATGTTTAGTGTGGATTGAGCTTTAATGTAATAATGCATAATATATATAATGCATAATATTATAGGACATATAGTAGGGGTTTATCATAGGATCGCGTTGTATTGGCAGATGTTTCTGTTTTCCATTTACGTACAGACTTGTACGTAAATAGAAAGTATAAGAGAGGCTCTTGATCCACTATATTTCATCAATACAAAGCTACTCAGCTGCCAGGCACATCTATCAGTTGGACCTGCATACATATTATATTGAAGGTCTACCAAACAGTGCATAGTATAGATTCACACTACATAGACTACACTGAGTGGTATTCCATTGAATCAATGCTAAACTCGGGGCGCCATCATGAAACCAGGAATACTAAATGTTCTGTATTTTTCCTCAAAGGAGAGTAAAGTCATTTACAAAGATGTTTATGCTGTTTTTTTACATTCTGCTAATCTAATTATAGAACTGCTGTAATATTGACTTATTACTTTTGAGTAAATGTGCTCCACAGTTCCGTGTGAGTGCAGCAGCTCCTTTATTAATCGGCGCACCGTCACTCCTCAACAGTGAAAATAACTTTTCTTCAGACTACAACTCCCTGCAGTCCCTCTGCTTTCACAATAGCCAGAGGTCTTATTAAATTAGAGAGTAACCGTACAGCAACAGCTACAAAGTCCCGTCGTGACTCTTCCTGGCTCCGTCCGAACACGATCCCTATTCAGCGAAGTCAAACAATATCGCTTTAATGCCTTCTGGGGCGCAGCAGTAGCCCTCAAGCAAGCTGCACAGAATCTGCATTTGTAGGTCACCATCAAGACGCATGTACTGTAAACTTGTGTTTAACATGAAAGCCATGATGTCAGATGTTCCTCATTAGAGAATCAAACATTGTTTTCAGGGTCAGACCAGGAGAGGCAGGTTCCTCTTCGCACTTCACCAAAGCTGTTCAGAGCTGTCTGTTAGAAAAAAAAGCCAAATGCACATCTTCACATTTCAGAAGCTAGAACTAGAGAATGCTTCATATTTTTGTTTGTATATTTTTCATATACAAGAATAAACCTAAAGACAAGTGGCCACTAACTTCTGTCACGTGTCAAAGCGTTACTTTAATAAGAGTCATCATGGATTTTAACTTTACCCACAATCAAGTTAAGGAACAAAAGTTGTGAATGTGTGTGTGTGTCTCCACACATGCATGTGTCTCTCTGTTCGTCTGTCCATCTCGATATGTGTCCGTCAGTCTTTCTGCGTTGTGACGTCCTGCAGTTCAGTCAATCAATAGAGTTCCTGTTTTGCTGCTTTATTTGGACGTGTCGCTGTAGACCGATCTTGAAAA